>NW_024503679.1:1114570-1316896 GCF_017590055.1 Onychostruthus taczanowskii | reverse complement strand
CCGGGGCGGGGGGGGGGGGTGGGGGCGGGGGGGGGGGGGCGGGGGTGCCGCTGAGGGGTGGGGTTGCTGCGCATGCGCGCAGCACGCGCTGGCCGCGTGGTGGCTGCCGGCCGCCATCGGGCGGTTCCCGCCACAGCCCCGGCGAGCTCCCCCGCCCCGGCCGCCGTGAGGGGACGGGGCACCCGCGGGTTACCGTGGGGTCATGCGAGGCATTCACGCAGCCCCTCTGAGGGATGGGGCGGCGGCGGCGGCACTGTGCTGTCTGGCTTCAGTCACCCTCCCAGGGACACCTCAGTGCTGGCAGCTGCCACATGCAGGATGTGACACTTGCTGTGCCCCGCGATGAGGGGAATGGGATCCCCTAGGGTTAAATTGAGGTCCCCAAGGGCAGGCTTAGTGTTATCATTTCTTCACCCATGGACTGTGGTACTCACTCAGCCCCCTCAGAGGGGATGGAACCCTGAGAGGTTAAATCTGAGTGGAATGGGGTGGTGGTGGCACTGTGGTGCCCAGCTGTAGCCCCTCGGGGACACCTCAGTAACAGAAACTCCACTCAAGGGCTGTGGGGCTCACTGAACACCCCATGAGGGAATGAGACTCCTGAGGGGTTAAGTCAGCCCCTCTAAGGGAAGTGGGATGGTGGTGGCACTGCCCAGCTGGAGCCCTTGTGGGCATCTCAGCACTGGCCACGCTCCATGTTCCTCTGAGGGGAGCGAGACCCCAAGGGCCAATGACAGGAGTTAAGGGCTTAAATCAGCCCCTCTGAGGTGAGTGGGACCCCAAGGGCCAATGACAGGAGTTAAGGACTTAAATCAGCCCCTCTGAGGGGTCTGGGATGGTAGCGGTTCTGACTCTTTGCTTCAGCACCTCTGGGGCCACTCACCGCACATAGGCTGGGTGCTCACCGAGTGCCCTCTGAGGGTGTGCAGGAAATCATGTTTTGAAAAGTCAGTGTCCATAAAGGAGACAGAGGAGTCCTGCAACTTTATTCCAATAAAGGGAGAGACTGTCCACTGGGGCATACGGCCGTGGGGTTTTCTCTCTCTCTCTCTCTCGGTTTTGGAGGACACAGCCTCCTTTTAGCCTGAACTCCCGGCCGCATGTTGCCCTCTTCCTTTCCCCATCAGCTGAGGTACTCGGAAGGTACAGCCTTCCCGAACCGCCTACCACATATTCCCCCTTTAAACATGTAATCTTCCCTTCAAAGTTCAGAAACTCAGGCTTATACAGATCCTTTGCCTGTTTCAAGGGGTTTCTCTAACAAACCTGCGGCTTGAAGTTGGTAGAGACATTAAGAACCATTTGAAAGACATTAACACCCATCTCCTCACCCATGGAATTGTTTGTAAATACATGAGCACACATCTTTCCTGTCAAGGGGAATGGGGTTCCCCAAGAGCAGCCTCAGTGCTGGCAACTCCCACACACGGGCTGTGTTGCTCACTGAGCCCCTCATGAGGGGATTGAACTTGCTAGGGCTTAAACCAGTCCCTCTAAAGAGAATGCAATGGTGGCACTGCCTGGCTGGAACCCTTCTGAGGATGCCTTAGTGCCAGCAGCATTCCATGCACAGGCTGTGGCACTCGCTGTGCTCTTCTCATGGATGAGACCCCCTCATGAGGACAATATCTTGGTGGCAGTGCCTATCTGAAGCCCCCGAGGGACACCTCAGCACCAGCATCTCCCCACACACAGGTTGTGCCACTCGCTGAGCCCCCTCTGATGGGATGGGACACCCCATGACGAAAAAAGGGGCTCCCCAAGGGTAGCCTCAGTGCTGGCAGCTCCTACAGATGAGCTGTGGCATTCACTGTGACCCCTGTGAAGGGATGGGACCCCCAAAGGGTTAAATGAGCCCCTCTAAGGGGAACGGGATGATGGCACTGGGGTGCCTGGATGGAGCTCTCCAGGGGACACCTCAGTGCCAGTAGCTCCCCACTCACTGGCTGTGGTGCTCACTGAGCATCCCAGGAGGGAATGGGAGCCCAGAGGGGTTAAATGAGCCCCTGTGAGGGGAATGGCAGGTGGTGGCACTGCAGTATCCATCTGGAGCCTTCACAGGGACACCTCAGCACTGTCAGCTCCCACACACGGGCTTGGTGCTTGCTAAGCCCACTCTGAGGGGAATGGGATCCCCAAGGGCTAAAATCATGCCCCTAAGGACTTAAATCAGCTCCTCTGAGGTACTGGAATGGTGGCAGTGCTGTGGTTCTCAGCTTCAGAACCCTGGGGCCACTACAGTGCCAGTCACTTGCCACACATGGGCTGGGTGTTCACTGAGCCCACTCTGAGTAGAATGGGATCCAAAGGGGTTAAAATGGGTTCCCCAGGGAAAATGGGGTGGTGGCAGTGCTGTGGTGCCTGGCTTTAGTCCTTCCAGACCCCCTTTGGCTGCAGCCGCTCTCCACACACAGGCTCAGCACTCTTTGGGCTCCCCATGGGAGAATGAGACTCCCAAGGGCTTAAATCAGTCTCCCTAAAGGGAATGGAGTGGTGGCACTGTGATGCCTGGCTGCAGCCTCCCTCCCAGGCACACCTCAGTGCTGGCAGCTCCCACACAGGCTGTGGTGCTCACTGAACCCCCCATGAGGGAATGGGACCCCCAGGGGGTTAAAGTCAGGTTCCCAAGGGCAGCCTCAGTGCGCTGGCATCGCTCCACACACAGGCTGTGGCACTCACTGAGCCCATGAAGGGATAGGACCCCAAGGGTTAAATGGCCTCCCTAAGGGAAATAGGGTGGTGGCATCATTGTGGCTCCTTGTGAGGCAGCTGCAGCTCCCACCCCTGTCCTTATGGGAATGGGCTTTTTCCCTATGGAACAAGCACTTGACACCCAGTGGTCGCTGCTGCTGCTCCAGCTAGGGATTCCTCACCCATCAGAAAACGCAAAGGGGTTTTTTCCATCTCTTACCCGGAAAAAGCAGAAAGCCCCTCACCCTTTTTGTGGCAGCGGAGGCGGTTCGGGATTCAGACCTTCCTGCACGTCCTTTGCTCATCCTCAGCCTCTGGTGCTGGGCCTGACTCTGTGCTGAGCTGCAGCTTTGGATGGAGAGAGCCAGTGCTCACTGAAATCCTACCCAGCCCGTGCTGGGAGGAGAGATCTTAATAAAGAGTCAGATTTCCTTCTTTTTTTGTAATCCCAGTTTGGAGATGAAACGCCTCCCCGAGCTGGCCCCAGGAATCCCTCCAGTGACACTGCAGAACAGACCCAGCCCTGACGTAGCAGGTATTTCTGCGGTCGAAGCATGAGCAATTCTGCCTTGAATAAATAGCTGGAACCCTCCCAAGACTCCTCAGATCCCTGGTCCAACTGAGCACCTCCTGCCCTCGGGGGTTCACCCCGACACTATTTTCTCCAGGACCCAGCAGCCGCCCATCCCTGGGACACACTGAGTGTTTCCAGTCACCTAAGAGATGGCTGGTCCCCTGATGTCCCCTGTGGCTGCCCTCGGGAGGCTGGCAGAGCCTGGCATGGGGGAATCTGGGCTTGTTGTGCCCACAGAGCAGAGGAGGGAAAGGGAGCAGGTTGGAGAAGAGCTTTATTGGGAGTTCCTGGACATAATAAATAAGGGTTACATTCGGAGAGGACGATGAGGGACTGGGGCCACACTGTGCTCCGTAGGGGCTGGAGCTGCTTCTGCCCTTCCGAGTAGGACACCTCCCTGCATCCCATCTGCCCCATCCTGCTCCTTCCGCCCAGCAGCAAAGCCGGCCTGAGGGCCGCTGCCTGCCACCTCTTTTGGGATCGGGGCAGAGAATAACCTGGCAGAAACGGGGGCAAGGGAGTGTTTTGGGGAGCAGCATGGGGCAGAAGGGGTGGGAGGGCACGGCCATGGGCATGGCAGCGCCCAGCTGTCACTGTGTCAGGGCCTGGATGATGTCCTTCACCAGCATGGTGCCGATGACCATCTTCTCGCTGTTGATGGTCAGCTGGGCCATGGAGCCCTCCCGCCGCTCCAGGGTGATGAGCACCAGACTCCCGCTTGTCACTGTCTTGGCTGCAAACCTGTTGGGTGGTGAACACAGGGCTTCAAGGCAAGCTGTCCCCTGTCACCCTCTGGTCCCAGGGGATGCTGCAGTGGGGACAGGCAGGTGCCTGACACCCACGGCCACTGTCACATTTGGGTTCACGCAGGCTCCTCATCCTAAAGGAAGCCCTGAGTGTCCCCGCTGTGATTCGGGTGGGAATGGAGATGTGACAGCGCCTGCCTGATCCAGGTGTGGGGGTCCAGCTACCTGTACTCATTGCTGGCACCGCAGGGCACGCGGCCCACATTGGCAGCTGAGGTCACTTGCTGGACGATGGTGTGGTCACTTCGGCATTTCTCAGGCAGTGTCAGCTTCTCTGTGATCTCGCTCATGCCCATCAGCTTCCCTAGAGCAGGCAACAGAGGCACCTGCCCATCTCTGGCCACACACCCTGCTGGGCCCTGCTTTGACATGCCCAAAGCGAGCCCCTCCAGCTCCCTGCATTCCCCATGACATCCTGAGCTGGCTGCTCTGCTTGCTCTTGGTTCAGAAGTCAGTGGATTTGGGAAAATCCATCATTACTCTTCCTGTGCTCATCCCTATGTTCCTGCCTGGTGGCAGCAGCCACATCCTTGGGGATGGACTCCTCTGGACAGTGGCAGCAATGAGGCCAGGTGCTGCAGGATAACAAGCACCCCCTACTTAACACAGCCCCCATCCATGGGGTCAGGGTGGGGATGTGCTGCTCCAGAAGCATGGGGACACAGGTTGTCACTCACCAGATACAGTTCTGGGAGCTCCAGGGTGACATGAGCCTGTCACGCTTTGTGAAGACCCAACAAGGCCACCCTGGCACCAGGGTAGTCACCCCAGCCCACAGACTGGGGGTGCAGGGGGGGGTGAGGGGAGCAGAGCTAGTCTAGGGGCCAGCTGAGCAGCCACTTACCCTCACCCGGCCGTGCCAGGTGCTCTAGGGCCACAGCAAGGGCGGCAGAGGGGACAAAATTGGGGGTGAGTGTCAGCGGTGGGTGCCCATGCAGCACCCTGTCCCCATCCCTGGCCCCACTCACCCTGCTCCTTCTTGAACTCGTTCTCGCTCATGAAGACAGGGGCCATGAGCTCCCCCACGGGTGGCTGGATGGAGACGTAGAACTGGCGCGTGTGGGTGCTGGGGAGACAGGCAGGTGAGAGGGGCATGTGCTCAGAATATGTCCCCTCTCCATGTCCTGCTTCCCATCCCCGCCCTGGGCAGGAGTGACTGGGGAAACTGTGGCAAAAAAGGGCTCAGGAATGAGGGGAACCTGTCAGGCTGGACCTGGAGCTGCTGCTGCCTGCTCGTCCCCTGCAGGGATGCCTGTGCATTTCCTCCTGTCCCCTTACCACCCCATGCCCACCTGACTGTCTCCTCTTCCCTGGAAGGACTCTGGTGCCTGTCCTGCTGTCCTCCATCCTCATGCCCTGCTTCTGCTGTCCCCTGTCCCCTGCTACATGGAGGGATGTTGATACCTATCCCACTTTCCCCATCTCTGGAGCACCTGACGCCCTGATCCCTGGGGACACCCATCCTGCCCTGCCCCGTGCCAGATGCTCACCACAGCTGGAAGTTTGCCGCCTGGGTGGAGTCACAGAAGTCGATGCCCATCACCACGGTGGCTGTGTCCCCTGGCGCCAAGTGCTCTGAAACCACAGGGCTGCCACTACATCCCACATTCCCACGCAGCCCTTGTCCCCATTCTCCCACAGCATCACAGCCATGCCATGCCATGCCATACCGATCTCAGGGAACTCCTGTATCCGCATGCCGGATAGCGGCTTGGGTTCGTTGACCCGCAGGTTCTTCACCTCGGTGTCGGTGTTGTTGGAGATCTGGATCTGGACGGCCACCATGTGGGGGTCACCCGGGAAGGGCCGGCGGCTGAAGCAGTACTCAACCGCAAGCCCCTCGCCTGCCATGCGGTGCAGCAGCTCGTAGGTCTTCACTGCACTGAACGCCGGGCTCAGCAGCTGCACCATGAGACAGCGGTGAGGGCTCCCTGCAACCCCCTGCAGGTGGCAGAGGGGCCAGGAGCCCCTGCAGGTGACAGGGGGCCTGGGACCTTCCCAGTGAGGGCATGGGGGACACTTACAGTGGGTGTCAGGGAGGTGTCGGTGAGAGTGAGGCCCTCCAGGTCGGTCACCAGGCTGGTGGAGATAATGCTGCTGGAGGGGATGGGCTGGGGAGGAGGTGGAGTGACTGCAAAGTGGGGAGGGGAGAGGAAAGGGTTAACAGAGCTCACAGCCCCGTGGCTGTGAGCATAGCCCCAGGGGGTCACCCACACAGGGACAGTTCTAGTGGCTCAGCTTTGTGGGGACAATGGCACGGGGATAGGCCCAATGGCACAGCTCCATGAGGACAACCACATGGGGACAGCCATATGGGGACGGACATGGTGGCATAGTACCATGGGGACAACTCCATGGGGACAGCCTCATGGGGATAGCCCCATGGGGACAGCCATGTGGGGTCAGCCCTGGTGGCACAGTCCCATGAGGAGAGCCACAAAAGGACAGCCCAGTAGCACAGCTCCATTGGTGTAGACACACCCCTGTATGCTGTCCCTGTGCACAGCCACATGGGGACAATCCAACAGGCACAGCTGCCTGTCCCACAGCCATCATCTGGAGACAAGGACCCCTCACCACACCTGTTCTTGTCCCATCTTTGCAGCTCTCAAAGGACCCCTGGAGTCCTGATGGCACTGGGGTTAGTGCTCATGCCTCAGTTTCCCCAGCACCACCACCACGGCCATTCGCGTATTCCAGGCAGCCACTCACAGTCATCCAGGTCAAGCAGGGAGATCTCCTTGGAGCTGGCCTTGCTGCTGGGGGGCTGCAGCGGGGCAGATATGGGGAGTTCAATAGGGGGTCCAGGTATCCCTGTGCAGGCCCCTATCCCAGCCCATCCCAGCCCTCACCACCTTCCTCTGCTTGGCCTCCGCCTCAGAGCCCGAGTCAGAGCCAGAGGAGCTGCTCTCGGAGGTGCTGGCCTCTGATGAGGTTTCGGCATGGCCCTTCCTCCCCTGTGGGGCCTTCTTCTTGGCCTTCTTTGCCCCTTCCTCCTCCTCCTCTTCTTCACTGGGGCTGCAGGGAGAGCCCAGTTCAGGGGGTTGGGGTGGGAGTTTTGCTGAGAGCATCCCCCTGTCTTCCCAGGGCATACCTGCCTGCGGTCCCCAAGACTGCCTTATGGGAACCTTCCTTGTCCTTCCTCTTTGGCCTCTTCTCCTCCTCCTCCTCCTCCTTGTCCTCTGACTGCTCTCCGCTGTCTTCCTCCTCCTCTTCCTCATCCTCCTCCTCGGTGCCAGAGCTGGAGCTGCCAGAGCTGCTGCTGCTGCCGTTCTCTTCGCTGCCGGACTCGGGCTCTGTGGGGGCAGAGCTCAGCCCTGCTGCTGTGTCCCCCCACATTCCCCCATCTCCCACTTCATCCCACTACATCCTCCATTCTCCCACTGCATCCCCACACCTGCTGCCTGTCCCACTGCCCACCACTATGTCCCTCCACATCTCCTGCCATGTCCCTCCCATGACGGGGTGTCCCCACTGTCATGTCCCCTGTCCAATGCCCTGCCATTGTGGCACCTGCCTGATGGCCACAGTGACCTCTTCCCAATATCTCATACCCTCGGGTCCTCACCACTGTCTGCAGACTCCGTGGGCCCTGACTCGCCCTCTGAGTCAGAGTAGAAAGGCTTCTCCACCTTCTCCTTCCTCTTCTCCCGGCTGGTGCACTTGGTCCACTCAGGAACCTGCTGGCACAGGGTTGATGGAGCAGGGCCATCCCCATGACTGGGGGATCCAAACAACCACCCTTGTCCTCCCTATCCCCAAGCAGATGTGTGAGCACTAGAGAGGGAACGGGGGCAGGTGAGCAGTACCCAGGTACCTTCTGGAGCTCTTACAAGACCTTGAGCCAGTGTCCCCACCTTGGCCCCTCCTCCCCCACGCACCCAAGGTGCTCCACGCACCTCCACATTCCTCACAGAGGGGTCAGGAGCCTCATCTGGCCAGTCAGGCAGCTCCTGGTAGCCCACAGCCTTAGCGTTGAGCAGATGGGACAGGGAACCCAGTTGGAAATGGTCCCGATCTACAATGAGGTGAAAGGACACAGCAGCTCAGGGACAGCCATGCAGCATTGTGGTGACAGCTTGTGCCCCATGTCCTAGTGACCCTGTGGCCAGGAATGGGTACCTTTGAAGGAAGACTCCAAGATGGGAGCCGGTTTTTGGGCCAGGAAGAGCTTCTTGGCGTATTTATTGAGGGCTCCGCTCTTCTCAGTGGGCACAATGAGCTGGCGGATGAAGCGAGCCCGGTCGCGGATGTCGTAATTCTGGTCGTACTTGGCCAAATTGAGGACATACTGGGTCAGCAGCTTGCTCTGCAACAGAGAACATGCTCAGGGCTGGCCTCTCCCTCCCCGGCAGGGAAACTGAGGTCCACCCTAGGATCACATCCCCGGTACCTGCTTGGAGTTGGTCAGGTAGAGCTTAGCCGCCAGATTGATGACCTGCAGCTTGACAATGTCCTCCTCGTTGGTGAAGGACTTGGCCATCTTGCGCAGCACATCAGGTGCGATCTTGGGCACGTGCTCACAGTACTCCCCAATGAGCCACAAGATGCTGGCCCGCGCCATTGGCACCTGTAAAATGCCCTCAGACATGTGGCACTGCTGCCATCCCCTGCTCCTGTGGGTCAGCAACACTCCAACCAACCTGGATGTTGTCAGTGAGCTTGGCCATGTGCTTGATGATCTCACTGTGCTGGGCCGGCTGCATCTGCAGCAGCTTTTTGATGACCACCACGGATTCGGCCACCACCAGCTCTGTGGGCAGAGACCCAGCCTCAGGTGGGTCCTGCCCTGAGAGCGATGGAGCTCCCATTTTACCCCTGCCATGTGTCCTCACCATCCCTGTTGGAGAGGAGCTGGACCAGGCCATTGAGGCAGGTGTCCCGCACCTTCCCGATGTTGGTGGCACAGCGCCCGATGGCTTGGATGGTGGCTGCCACAAAGTCCTTGTCCATGCTGCGGATGTAGGTCTGCAGAGGCATGGAGGGCACACACAACGTGTCACCCATGTGCCTATGCTGGACATCCCCTCTGGCAGTGGTCACACACTGGGGCCCTTTGGAACCGCTGATGGGGTTGTATGGCCTCAGCCCACTCGTCCCGGAGGGGTCTCCTTTGCCCTCTCCATGGTGGTGATTTGGCACCAAGAGCCATGCCAGGGTGGCAGCCTCAGTATGGCCATGGCATACCTGGAACTCTCGCAGGATGGTGGAGATGTTGGTCTCATTGGCCAGGTTGGTGAGGACCTCCAGCTGCAGGAATGAGGAAGAGATAAGCAGCATAGGGGCATGATGTCCCCAAGGCATGAGGACAGCTGACCCAAAGAAAGGGCTCCATGAAGCCCCAAACCCACTCCTGACAGATGTTTCCAGCTCACCTTCAGGATCTTGATCTGTGTGGGGTCCGTGGAGCGGATGTAGAAACTTTTCAGATAGGGTTCAAACATCCCCTACATGCACAGCCAGAGACATTAGTGTCATCTCTGTCCCCCCCACCTAGCCAAGGCCACCTCCAGGGCTCTGGTGACCTTGCATCCTAATCCTCATCTTGCTCCAGAGTCAACAGGGCCAACTCCTCCCACACCAAGTCTGAGACTCACCCGCCGCTTGATGGACATGGTGGCCACATTCTGTAGCACAACATACTGCACCTCACTGTGGGGACAAAGAGGGGACCATGATCACTGGGGCAAGGGCCAAACACCCTCAGCAAGTCCCTGTGAATATGGGCCAGGACCCAGCACCAGGCTGGTGCCACCAAGATGCTGTCACCCCACGTCTTGCCTGGACCAGCCCAAAAAGGCCTCCAACCTGATGTCCCTCCAGAGATGGGCTTTTTGGGGGTCTCTCAAAAAGGGTCTTGGAGCTCCCCATGGGTTCCAACAACTGGGGTGGAGGGGTAGGACACCACCACAGCCCAGGTGCCACACACCTGTGACTCCGCAAGAGCCGTACCAGTGCCTTGGCAATGACTCCAACCTCTGCCTTGGGTGCCAGGTGGAAGTAGAGCTGTGCCACGGCCATCACCACCTATGGACATATACCCAAGTGTCACATGGTGGGAATGGGGGACACCCTGAGAAATGGCCATGTCCCCCAGTGCCATTCACAGCACTAGAAGGTAGCCTGACCCTGAGGACACCCATTTCTGAGTGTCCCTCACCCCAGTGAGTCCTAGACTTTGGGGACATCATAAGCCCAGACTGAAGGACACCACCAGTGGCCCTGGGGAAGGAACAGGGTGGGAATGAGGGTCTCACTGCAGCGTTGCGGCTCTGCAGCAGGGGCTTGGTGTTGCGCAGGAGGAGGCGGTGGTCGGGGTCCATGACGTAGGGCTTGCGCTTGGCCAACGAGGCTGCCTCTGCCTTGGCATCCTTGGCATCCTCCTCCTCAGAGCCATAGAAAGCCTTCTCAGTGTTCTCCTCCAGCAAGGACTCCTGCTGGCAGGTGGGACCCTCTTCATTCCCAAGAACATTCCCCCTTCACCCCACCTCCCTAGGGGCTCCCAGGACATCCCAAGGCTCCCAGGGCATTCTGTGCTCGGGGCTGAGGAACTGGGTGCGGGCGTAGCGAGTCAGCATGTTGATGATGACCACCTGCCCCCACTCCTCCACATCGATGAGCAGGTTGCAGAGCTTGCGGTAGTTCTTGTGGATGAGGTCTATGCGCTCTGGGCAAACCTCCTCGAATGCCATCACCACGCTGCCAGCCACCAGCTGCAGAGGGAAAGCCTGGAGTGACTTACTGGAGTGGTGGGATCATCAACAAAATGTTGGTTTGGTGGGGATGGTGGCATGTCCATGAGGGTGCTGATTTGGTGGGCAACCCTTCCTTGAAGGGATCCCAGCTCAGTGGAGTTGGTGAATTCCCCACAGGGTTGCTGGCCCAGTAGGGACAGCAGCACTCCCACAAGGATGCATCCCTCTCCAGGATGGCTTCATCTCCACAAGGACACTAATTGGGTGGGAACATCTGCATTCCTGTGAGGATGCTGAATCAGTGGGGACAGTGGCATCCTTATGAGGATTCTGTCTTGCTAGGGACAGTGACATCCCCACAAAGATGTTGGCTTGGGAGATGGCTACATCCATTTACGGATGCTGGATCAGTGAGGACAATGGCATCCCATGAGGATGACATCCCTGTGGGGATGCATCCCCAAGATGACACCAGTTTGGTGGGAACACCTCCATCCCCATGAGGACACCAGGTCAATGATATTCCCAGATTTAGAGGTGCAGGAGACACAGAGTTCTGCTCACTGTGGTTTTGTCAGCCAGCAGCTTCTCGATCACTTCAATGAGCTGGTCCTTCTGGTCTGAGTCAAGGCTGTGAGGGAGAAGCAGGGCAGGTGATGCTGGACCAAACTCCTCCCCATCCCTGCCTACCAAGCAGCCAAGACCCATATTGATGTTGCATACAGGTAAAGATGTTATAAAAGAAAGGCCTTATAAAATGTGATTTAGGCCCTATTACTCCAGCTAAGCTAGCAGTTAGCTTGTAACTTCCCGTGTGAAAAATCATAAGAATGAAAGCAGTTAGCACAACAAGCTATTCTAGTTAAAAAAAAGTTTGCACCTGTAATAAACAAGAAACGTGTCCCATGGGAACCAGTGAACAAAATATGTAAACTAACCAAAAATGGAGAGATTTGACAGATGTACACCCTAGCCATTTACCGACCAATAAACTGAGTATCAGTGTATTGTTAGCCAATTAGGTCTAACACAGTGCCTTCTGATATTTCCTGTAAATATGAGCTTTGTGACTAAAAAATTGGCTTTTCTGCATGAAGAAACCGAGTGCTGGCTGCTCTATTACAACGACTCACATACCTTACACATAGCAGCTGATCCCCGTCCCCATTACCTGTACAGCTTGGGGATGGCATGGGCGGCTGTCTTGCGCACGTACGGGGACATGTCCGAGGCGGCCTCCTTGATGGCCAGCATCATGATGGGCACGATTATGGGCACACGGATGCTGGACAGGACCCGCAGGGCACTGGCGCGGATCAGCTGGTTGGGGTCCTGTGGGGGCATGCGGGGGGCTGCAGTGCAGCTGTGGGAGGCTCAGTGCTCCTCCAGACCCCCCCTGGGTCCTCAGACCAGCCCACCTTGAGTCCTCGCTGGAAGGTGGAGATGGAGAGCAGGGCCAGATCCTGTTGCTCCTCTGCATAGCGCACCAGGTACACGTACACCAGCTTCTTCACCTGCAGGGTGAAGGTGCCACCTCAGAGCCCCCAAATTCCGGCCAATCCCCAAAACCAGGGAAATGTCAGACCCTGGGCTGCTGCCAGGGTCACCCAAGATCTTCCTCACCTCAATGTTCTTGCAGGCAACATTTTTCACCACAGCTGGGAAGAGATCGGAGGCGTTTTTACCACGGGCAATCATCTAGGGGGAAAAGAAGTGGTGTGACACTGGGCAGCTGGCACAGCAGGGGCTGGTACAGCATGAGACAGCATGGCACCAGCAGTGGTCCCCACCAGTGACAACAACACCCACCGCCACAATCCTCTTCATGGCCTCCAGCTTGAGTGAATCCTTGTTGCTGTCGAGCATCTCCTTGAGGTCATCATGCCTGAACCACACCAGGGGAAAAAAAAATCCCTTTTTCACATTTTTACCTCTTTTTAGTATTTTTTTTCTGCTCCCAGCCTTCCATCAGGCTGGCAATCCTATCCTTCTTCATGAAATATTTATGGGGACAGGAGTTGGGTTACAGCCAGGTGAAAGAGGAACCGGAGGGACTGGCATGGTGCTAGTGCCATCCTCATCCCAGGCACAGGGACAAGAACCCCGTCCCATCCTGGCTGTGGTTGTTACCCTACATTTTCCCTAAACCACAGGTGCCCACCACCAGTTCCATCCTGGCTTGGCTGGGTGTCCCTTGTCCCTTCATGGACATAGTGGCGTGGATGTGCCAGCACACCCTGATGCAAAGCCCTTCCCTGGTCCCCTTCCTGGACTGGGAAAATACCACAGCCTTTTGTAAAGTTATTACCACTCTCCTCTTTTCTAAGGGACACTGGTCCCCTCCTAAACTGGGGGCACCTGCAAGGCTGCATCTACCGGCAGCAACTGAGGGTGACACCCATGGGATGATGCTCGTGCAGAGTCACCATCACCAGAGGGTCCTGGGGGTGCTCCCTGGGGGAGTCTTACCGCGGCGGTGGCCCGGTGACAGTGTCTGCTGCGGGCTTGGTGCCGGCGAGTGGCCGCAGCTCATCGGCTCGCAGGGCGCTGTAGCAGGTGGGTTGTCCAGCCTCGGTGGCCAGCACCGGGCTTGTCACCTCCTCGGCCACACCAGCACCTTCTGGTGTTTTCGGCCAGCCAGCCGGCCCCACCGGCAGCTGCTGCAGCAGCTTCTGCACTGGCGGCAAGGACATCATAGCTTTGACAGGCGGCAGTGGCCCTGGGGATGGTGACGGGGCTGTGGCCCCGCACCTCTGCCCAGCACAGTAGGCTGAAACCTGATGCCGTGGCTGGGGTTGGGTTGCAGCCTAGAGCCTCATCCACAGGACACAGCTCCCAGTGGATGAGGCCAGCTTGGGATGTCACGTCCAAAGTGACATCTGACCTGCAGCTGGGACCTGGGGACACTGCAGGGAGCTCCTTCCTCAGTGCTGAGTGGCTCAGTGCTGGGCAGGGAATGCACATCATGGTGGGACACTCTAGGGTGGCATGATGGGGCTCCTGTGGGTGTCCAGCCAGGGAGGTGGGGTCACACTTGGTGCATTTGTCTTGCCCCATGTGCCATGGATGCCATGGATGGTTCACAGGAGTGGTGACAGACCTGGTGTGGCTCTGGCAAAGAGCAGCATGCAGGCTACAGTGACACTATGGGTGTGGGGGACACTGCCAGGAGGTCAGGGGTAAGGGGACACTGCCGTGAAAGCGGTGACACTGCCAGAGTGGGAGGCACTGATGGTAGATCATGAGGTAACCTGGACAGACTGGGAGACACAGCCAGGATGTCAGGGCTGGGGGATGCTTCCAGAGTGGGGGACACTGCCAGTAAGGGTCAGGGGACACGGGCAGACATGGGAGCAGGGAAGTATTTCCAGGGTGGGAGACATTGCCAAGGAAGGGTTCAGAGAGGGGGAGACTTGGACAAAGTGCAGGACACTGCCAGGGGCTCATGGGAGGGACAAACACTCTGAGATGGGGACAATGCCAGTGGGTCATGGATAGAGGGCATTGCCAGACTGGGGGACACTGCCAGTGGATCAGGGCTGGGGAAAATTGTCATACTGGGGGACATTGCCAAGGCATCAGAGGGAAGGGGGCACTGCCAGGGATTCAGGGAAAGGAGGACCCAGTGAGATGGGAACACTGCCATCAAGTCACAGATGAGGGGCACATCCAGAATGGGGGACACTGCAGCATTAGGAAGGAGCACAGGGAGAGAGGGGACACTCCCAAACTGGGGACATTACCAAGAGGTCAGGGTGGGGTACACATTCAAAGTGGGGGATCAGGGAATCAGGACTGGAGGGACACTGTCATATGGGGGCATACAACCAGAGGGGCAGGGATGGGGAGACTCTGCTGGACTGGGGGACACAGCCGGGGGCAGAGAGCGAGCTGCTGTCAGACTGTGATTCAGTGCTTTCCTGCTGGGGCAGCAGGGAGCGGGGGACAGTGCCAGAGTAGGGGACACTGACACAGTAGGGAAGGCCAAAAGGCATTCCTGCAGCTCCAGGAGCACACCCCCGCTATTCCTCTTCATCCCTGCCCCCCCGCAGGAGCCTGTCCCACGGCAGGGTGACATTCCTAAACATTCCCCCCCCACGCTGGGAACCTCGACGCGGTGGGGGGGGTATCAGCTCAGGAGAGCCACAGGCGCCAGCAGATCCCGTGGTGGGAACACCGTGCCCGGGATGCCCCAGCCAGGAGTGGGCGGTTCAAGGGGGGATCTCCGCACATCTCCCCCAGCCGCACATCTCCAAAATCCCGCGGTGTTCCCACCCTCTCCGGCCTTTGCAACCTGCAATGACGGCGGCGGCGACGTGACCGCATTCTCTGCCCCATCCCTGTCCCCATCCTCATCCTTATCCCTATCCACATCCCCATCACCATCCTCATCCACATCCCCGTCCCTATCCCCGTCCCCACGTCCCCACGTCGGGGGCCGCTCCAGCCCGGCTCGGGTACCACCGAGGCGGCGGCGAAGGCCTGCAGCGGCGGCCGCACGGGCAGGCTCGTCCTTGTCCCCCGTGCCCGCATTGTCCCCACCTCTTGTAGTCGGAGGAGAAGATGCCGCCGCTGGCGGGGTCGTGGCCGTACTCGGGCTCGCCCAGGCTGGAGGAGCCGCCCTTCTCCTCGCCGTAGGCCGGGCTGGCGGCCATGGCGGCGGGAGGGATGCGGGATGCGGGATGCGGGGGGGACGCGGGAACTGATGTCAGCGCGGGCGGGGACGGGCCCGGCCGCGGGCGGGGGCAGCGCCCGGCTGCACCGAGCCCCGCCGGCACCGGGAGCGGCAGCGCAGGGGGAGCCTCGCTGCAGCCCCCGCACCTGCGCAGGTTTGGGAGCGGGACACGGCTGACTTTAGGAGAGCACTGCTGGGGACACAGCTGAGGTGTAGTGACAGTCACTGAGCTCACGGCCGCACACGTACCCCTCCAGAATCACCAAGATCTATAATTATTGTAACAGACGTGATTCTGTGTGATTATAATTAGGCGTATTTAAAATAGATTACATTATTGTAAAGAATGTTATATGTTCAGAGGTTACAACATATATTATTACATCCTACTGTATTACATGCTATTATTATTTTATATGTAACACTGTGTTCAGTATACATAATATACTTTTACTTATACATTACGTATAATTTATGTATTCTATTACACGCTGTATACTCTATACAATTTATTCCATGTTATTTATTACAGATTTCATTTATTATACAATACTATATGTTTGCCATATTCAATCATACTATGTTATAGATAATCCATAAACCATTCTACGTTCCACAGTTTATATATAATGTATGCAATATGTTATATATGCTATATGTTATGCTATGTTATATTATATTGCAGATTACATGAATTCTATTATATAGTATATAGTATTTAATGTAGTACATATTACATATTGTATTATGTATTATCTACTGTATGGTAAAATGCAATATTTGATGATCTATATTCCACATGACAGTATACCTGCTGTATGATATCTGAATTATTATATATTAATTATATTATTTTTATATATATTGTTATAGCTATTGTAGTTTATGTATAATATTATTATCAATAACATGATAGGAATTATATACTAGATATGTGATCATATATTGACTATACTACAGATGTTAAATACAAATATTGTAGATATGACTATGCATATTACAATGTTTCATATCTATATTTTATATAATATATTACTATAAATTATATCAATCATAAAATATCATTATTTATGTTATTATAGTTGAGATTTTGTTTGCATTTCTTTGATTTTTCCCAGGTGCTTTATACTATTGGCAGATATTCCTGCTATTGTTTCTCCAGGCAACTGACCAGCCCTGGAGCTGTGTGGCTGGGGCAGCACTCACCCCATCCCACAGGAATGGGGCAGCAAGGGGAAATGGCCATGGTTCAAGTAGCAGAATTGAATAAAGCATCTAATTAATGGACAGCAATTAATCTTCAGCACAGAGACGCACTCACTCCAGCCCTCCCAGGGACCCCAACCCTGCTTGGATCTCAGACCTTCCTGGAGACTCTGCTGCTCTCCTGGAGACCCCAACCCTCAGGAGACACAGAGAAGAGCCAGACTCCCCCTTCTTTCCCCCCCATAAACACTGATAAAATCCCACTGGACATTTCCTTCTCCCTGCTGAGCTGGCCCAGCTCTTTCAGCTTCCCTTCCTGGGGAGATGCTCCAGAGCCTTGGTGGCCCTTTGTGGTGTCTCTCCAGCGTGTCCCTGTCTCTCTCCTGCTGGAGAGCCCAGCACAGGATGCAGAACTCTGGGGGTGCCAGGACCACCATGGGCTGGTGACTCGCTCCCCCTCACTGCGGATACACTCCACCTCATCCACTGCACCAGCAATGAAGAGGTTGACCAGGACTGGACACAGAGCTGACCCCTGGGGTACAGCACCAGCCTCCGGCCAGATCTTGTCCAGCCTTTTGGCCCATTTTCAACCCAGCAACCCGCAGAATATTCATTTTTATGCTCAAAATTAAATGCCAGCAGTGAAAGAGGCAGCTGTTTGTCTCAGGAGGCCATGGGGAGCAAAGAGCAGCCCCTCCCTTCGAGGTGTGTCAAGGTGGGCCTTCACTTGACAGCAGCTTCTGGGAAAAGTGAGAAAACAACAAATCAAACAGGGCTGGCACAAACAGGGTTTCCATGCAACAGTTTATTGCCACACAGGAGGATTGATAAGTCACTGGTGCAGTTCCAGTGCCCAGGGGAGGATGCTCCAGCCCAAGTTCCCCAGGAGCACTGTCACCCCCTCACTGCAGCGCTGGGGACACCTGGGAAAACAGAAGAGGTTTGGTGATGCTTGGCTGGAGCAGATCCCAAAGTATCGCAGGGTGGTGACACCTGATCTGGTGGTGGCACCCACCATGGCACCAGCGAGGTGGCCCAGCCCCAGGAGGGCGAGGGCGAAGTGGATGCAGTTGCAGGTGACGGTGTCGTACTCCACTGGCTGGTCCATGGCCGCCCGGACCCGCCGCTGCAGGGCGGCCACGTCCAGCCCTCCCTTCCTCCGGAGCACCTTGGCCGGGCCCCGTGTCCGCAGGAGGTGGCTCTTGCCGTGCTTAGCCACGATGCCTGAGGGTGACGTCCCTGAGCTGCCTGCAGGGCAAAGTGGACTCTGTACCCCATGTCCCTTCCGTGGAGATGTCCCCGTGCCATGGCAGCTCCTGGGGCTCACCTTCCAGGTGGATGATCTCCCCGTCACCGCAGTAGATGCCAGCGTGGGCACCCCACCAGCCAGGGCCCCCGGAGGCCAGTGGGAAGAGGAAGAGGTCCCCAGGCTGGGGCTCAGCCGCCCCGTTGGGGACCGTGTTGAAGTGTTGTCCCAGCAGCCCCTCGCAGAGGAAGAACCCTGCCGTGGCCACTGCCCCAGTCACTGCCTGGGAAGCCAGCTGTGTTTCAGGGCCACCGGTGCCCTGGGGACACCAGCAGCATCACTGACCTGCTGGCTTATCCCACTCCCACATCCTTGTGGCTTAACTTGGGTCTCAGGTCTCCATGGATGGAAACCCTTTGGGAAGGGGCTGCCTGCTCTAGGTGCTGAAGCACCCATGGGTGCCCAGGAAAAGGCAGGGTGTGCAGGATTCGGCCCAGTTGTGCCAGGGGTGAGATGGCAGTGCAGGGCACAGGGGCAATGCCAGCACTTACCTGCCTGGAGCTGCTCACCTGGAGGGACAAACACCTTGCATCAGCCCCAGTGGCACCCATGTCACGGCTCAGCCCTGGTCTGGGCTGCTGCCACCCCCTGCCCAAGCACCTGGCCGGGATTCTCATGCCAGCACCCCCAAACCCGCCGTACCCAGGAGCCCAGCCAGTGCCAGGGCTGGAGGAACAGCCAGTCCGGGGCTTGCAGGGTCTGAAGGAATGAGCTCACCTGTGGGGAGAGCGGGCAGGGCAAGGTGGGGACCCGTCCCCCTTCTGACACCCGTCCCCTGCCACCACCCATCTCTGCCAGCATGCCGTCCAGCCCAGCCCAGCCTCCCAGGACACACCTGCCTCCCCCCTGCCCGGACCCAGCACCTGGCAGGTCCCAGCTGTGGGGTCCAGGGGCACTGGGTGCTATGGCAGAGGGATGGGATCACCTGGATGCAGGTGTCCTTCCTGCCAGCTCCCCCTTTACCTGGGCGAGGAGATTCATCTGCAAGGAGAAAACACAATGTCCGAGAGCTGGGGGCGGGTACCCCGTACCTGGGGGATTTCTCTGTCCCCACAGTTGTGGTGACATGTCACCCTGCTGAAACCCAAGCTGCAGCCTCAGAGCTCGTTCTCTGCCTCACCTTGGGGTCACCTCCAAGGTCCCTCACTGCACTGTGCTTCCCAAGCTGCCGCTGCTCCAAAGGTGGCTGCGGGGCAGGAGCTCAGCCCGTCCCGTGAGCACCGCGGTGGCTCTTGGCAGCGGCACATGGCTCCACCGGTGCCTGGGAATGTGCCCCGACCGGCTGCACCGTGGCACTGTGCCCACCCTGTAGGGCCAGTCCCAGGGGGACAAACCCAACCTGGTGTGACATTTCATCCACAAACCTCTTGGGTGACCGCAAAGGAGTCAGGAAACAGCCCTGTGGCCGCAATGCTTTGGTGAGCACTGACCACCAGGCTTATGACAAATCACCTCTTGGTGCCAAAACCCTCTGGCCCTGCGAGGCCATCAGCCTGTACCCAGCCCCATGTCCCAGGGATGGCCACCAGCCTGTCCCCAGACCTGTTGCCCCAGAATGGTGCATGCCCGGGGTCAGTTCCAGAGTCACATTAAACTTTAATCCTGGTGCCGGGGGTCAGTGAAGGCTTTAGCCGGGCTCAGGTGGGTGACTGTCACCCTCTGTCATCGGGCAACCTCCAAAGAATCATTTATCAAGGAGCCTCCAATAAACAAGAGCTAATTACAGGTGAAACCCGAGCCTGGCCTGGACCCAGCTCAGTGCAGGCGGCCACATTAACCCTTCCCAGCCACCTCCAGTCCCACAGCCACCCTCCTGGAACTTCACCTCATCTTCTTGTTGGTCTTGTCCCCTTCTGATCTCCACCATCCTCTCCTGGTCACTGTTGTCTTGCCCACATGCACCCGTCACACCCTTCTCATTCCCATCCTCCCCTCCCAGTCCCCATCATCCCATCTCAGTCCTTACTATCCCCTCATGATCTCCATTCACCCTATTGCATCCCACTGCCCTCTCATGATCTCCATCACACCTTCCTGGTCCCCATCATCCTCACATTGTCCCTGTTGTCATGTCCTGGTCTCCATCATCCCTTCCAGGTCACTGCTGTCACCTCCTGCTCTTCCCATTTGTCATTGTCTTGGGGTCACTATCTAAACATCCAGGTTCCCATTGTCCCCTCATGATCCTCATTATTGCCTCCCAGTCCTCATCACCTCCTTCTTGTTCCCATTACCCCGTCCTGATCCTTGTTGTCACCTCTTGGTCCTCATCATCTCCCCTCCCGCCCCCATCGGCTCCTGTTGGTCTCCATCATCCCCTCCTGGTCCCCACTCTCACCCCTTGATCCCCAATATCTCCTCCTGGTTCCTATCATGTTCTGTTTGTCCCCATTGTCTCCTCCTTGTCCCCACTGTCCTGTCCCATTCCCCACCACTCTGTCATCACCAACAGGAGTGGGACTGCCAGGACGGTGGTGCTTCCCTGGGTCACTCAGTGTCCCCAGCCAAGTTGTCCCTGGCCAGGGTGCATCCAGCAGCTCCCCACAGCCAGTGGGATTAGGGTGGCTGGAGCCCTGGGGCTGCTCCTGACCGCAGGTCTCAAGCCCATCGCCAGCATCTTTAGGTAATTAGTAAATTAGTAATTAAATGCTCTCTGCCTGCTGGGGGGAAGGGGGCCAGATCCCAAGGTTTTAGGCTGGGTAATCCCGTGGCATCTGCCCCAGCATCTGTGACCGAGCCGAGTCACGACCCTGCCTCGGGCTTTAACGTTTGCTCCTTCACCCCCACCCACCACGCACAGCCCCTCGGCCGTGACGCCAGGCCTGCCCGTGTGCCACCCAAAACAGGCTGGGCTGGGCTCCCAGCAGTGCCCAGCTGGGTGCTCATGGAGCCCTCATCGCCGGGAAGAGGACAGGGTGCTGCTCCACGGGGAGCCCACCGCAGGGACAGCACCCAGCTGGGTGCAATGGAGAAACGGGGTGGGAAACCATATTTTTTTAATTATTGGCTTTCCTGGGGGTGTTGATGATTGGCTGGCAGCAGATGGTTGGCCCAGCTAATCCCCCTCCCAAATCCCTGCTCCAGAGCTGGCTTTTACCCAGCGGCAAGGAGGGGATGGCAAATTAGCCGAACTCAGCTGTGCCGCCATGCTGGCCGCTCCCCGCTGCCCCGGCACGGCCGTGGGTGTGCCCGCGGGTGGGCTGGCACACCGGGATGCCCGTGTTCCTGGCACCCCTGGGCTGGGCACCGGGGAGTGTTCCACCCTTGGGTGAGAGGTGTGGAGGCACCCAGGGGCCGGGCAGGGAGGTGACAGCTTGCTCCTGCTGCATTAGCCCAGCGTCATAATTCTGCCACGGGAGGAGGAGGCGGCCCCGCCGCAGATGGTGGCGGTCAGAGATCTGGGTCAGGACGGGGCTGTGGGTGGGACAGGGCACATGGGGAAATGGGGGGTCTCAGGGTGGGACCTGGGGGCTGGAAGGGCATGGAGCCGTGGTGCAGGCAGGGATGGGGCCATGGTGCAGGCAGGGATGGAGCCGTGGTGCAGACAGGAAGGATGGTGGAGCCACGTAGTCAGGAAGGGTGATGGAATGTTGCTGCACATGGGAACATGGAGCCATGGTGCAGGCTGCTAAGATGGAGAAACGCTTCAGGCCAAAGGGGTGGAAGTAGGTTGTAGGCAGGTGGATGGAGCCATGCTGCAGGCAGGGGGATGCAGGAATGCTGCAGGCAGCGGGGATGGAGCCACATCAGTCGGGAATGCCGCAGGGGTGACCCCCAGCCCCTGGATCCGCTGGAGTCACTGCTGCCAGCCCTCAGCAGGGACCTGCTGCTAGGGCCTGTCCCCTGAGACACCTATAGACATCAACACCCCTGAGCCCCTCTGGAAGGGGCACAGCAGGCCGGGAACCCCTGTCCTCAGCCTGGCCCATCGCTGGGGACAAGCCGGGCCCGTGACGGTGGCCACCCGCCACCCCCCTGAGCGGGGCGGGGGGGGTTTAGCGGCTAAAGCCCACAAATCCCAAATTGTGCTGCCCTGTCACCGCGAGGGTTTAGCGGTGGTTGCATAACCCCGGGGCCACCTGGCCCCCACCATTTGCCGTGTCAGCAGCCCCAGCCTCCGTGGAGGGCCCCGTCCCCGGGAGGGGATGCTGAGGCACGGCGGGGCCCCTGTTGAGCATCCCCACTCCCCTCGCCATCAGGGCCGATAATTAATTACTTGGGGGCAGGGAAATTACCCCCCTTAATTACCACTTTTCGTTATTCCCCTCTAACCGCCTTAGTGAAGGGCTTATGCGCTTACAGGACCTGGTGGGTCCCAAGGGGAGGACGACACACACGGGGGGTCCCCAGCCCCATCTCCCACCTCCGCCGCAATCTCGGCCTCGCAGTGCTGGGGGGGCTGGACTGCGGGGTGACACCTCCACGGTGCCCGCGGCGGCGCGGCGGGGGTGGCTTGGGTGTCGCGGGGTTTAGGGTTACAGGGCTGGGGCTCAGCACCTTTTTAATTCTTCATCGCGTGGCTGATTGATCCCCCCCGCCCCGCGCAGACACTAAAGATTAAGAGGGTGACAAAGAGGCGGCTGCTTACACAGCGCCCGCCGCTAAGCCGCCTTGAAGAGAGCAAGGCAAGAGCCCCTTTGGCCGCAGAGCTGCAGGAGCACCCACCGCCTGCCAGAGCCTCCGCGGGGATCCACAGGGACGGGACAGACGGGGATAGGTCGGGAGCGCCGGGTGCGGGATGGCTGCGTCCCCGGCGGGGTCGGTGGTGAGCGCCGGGCTGGATGAGAGCCCCACGGGTAAGAGGTGGCTCTGCTGGACCGGGTGAGACTCGGAGGGACACGGGTTTTCCTCTGGGATGGCCGGGCCCCTACTCTGGTCACTCCCCAAGATGCCTGTGGGCCTCTTCGTGGTTCTCCTCTGGGATATTTGGAATCCCCATAGTGGTCAATCACCAAGATACTTGGGGTCCTCCACTGCAGTTTTTCCCTGAGATGCCTGGGATCATCTTGGGATGGCCTTCTTCTGGATGCCTTTGGTCCCCGTCATGGTCCTTCTGTGAGATATCTGGGGGTTCCTATTATGGTTCATCTCCAAGACACCTGGTGTCCTCACCATAGTTGTTTGGGAGGTTTGGGTTCTCCATTGCCAACCTTTTCCAGAATGGCTGGGCTTCTCCTCATGGTCCTTATCCTGGGTGCCCAGGGTCCCCATCATGGTCTGCTAACATGCCTGGGGTCTTCAGCTGCCATCCTTCTCCAAGATGCTGAGTCCCCATCATGGTCCTTCCCTAGGCCAGGATGCCTGCAGTGCCCGACCCTCTCCATGGTCCTCATTTGTGTTCGTTCTCAAGGATCCCTGAGGACCCCAGCTATGCCCCTTCTCCAGGATTCCTGGGGTCCCCTGTAAAAACCCTCTCCTGGATATCCTTGGTCCCTGGCCTTTCACCAGGATCCCCACAGTTCCCTGCGGTGACTCTTCTCTGGGGTGTCCAAGTCCCCAGAGCTGTCCCTTCTCCAGGATTCCTCCCATCCCTTATTGCAGCCCTTCTCTGGGATGCTTAGTCCCCTTCCTGGGATGCCTGGTGCTCCCATCCCTAAAAACACCATTTCATCCATTTTTTAATATTCAAAATTCCTGTGAGAGCCCATCCTGCATCACTCTGTGTGCTGGGGTGTGGGGAGATGGTGAACCCCCTGAGGTGTCCCTGTTCATGTCCCTGGGCTGAACCAGCAGAGGCAGGAGCCACCCCATCTCCAGGATGCTGGGAGGCAGCAGGGGCTGGTGGGTGGGACGAGGGACATTGGGATGCCCAGAGTCAACCCAGATGTGACAGTTCCTCTCCCACAGGGCTGAGCCCAGCCCCTGGGAAAGAGCTGAGCCCGGTGCTGCTGTGCAAGGTGTGCGGGGACACCAGCAGTGGGAAGCACTACGGCATCTACGCCTGCAATGGCTGCAGCGGCTTCTTCAAGCGCAGCGTCCGCAGGAAGCTCATCTACAGGTGGGAACAGGGAGTGCCCATGGGGCAGGGAGTGGGGGGACAGAGGGGCAGGGACCCTGCAGAGGGCATCCAGGGGGACAAGAACCAGGGTCTCATGGACAGACACCATGGAGGAAAGGACACCCCACAGGGCAGGGACTCCAGGAATGGCCACCCAGGGTGTCAGGGATCCAGGGGATGGACACAGTGGGGCAGGAGTGGGGGGAGCAGGCACCCAGCAGGGTACGGACATCCAGCAAAGCAGGGACCCCATGGGATGGGGCACCCAGAAGGGACAGGGACCAAGATGGACACTCTGTGGGACAGGGACTTTGCAGACAGACACCCAGCAGGACAGGGATCTTGGGGCAGGCCCCCAGTGGGGTAGGGTACCCTGGGATGGACACTTAGCAGGCCAGGGACCCCAGGGCATGGGGTGTGGGTGGGGTAGAGACCTAGGGGGACTTAAAACCGTGCAGGGGACAGGCATGCAGAGGGAGAGGCACCTGTGGAGAAGGTGCCAGGGCCCCCTGATGGGGCCACAACACCCATCAAGGCAGAGCATTCACTGGGACAAGGCACCCACTGGGGACAGAACATCTCTTGGGGACAGGGAGGGAACCCATGGGGAGAGACATGGTAGACATGGTACCTATGAGGGAGGACCCTTCCAGGGGACAGGGGCCACCTCAGGGGCTGCAGCCATGTGCCACCTCTCTCCATAGGTGCCAGGCCGGGACAGGGCTGTGCCCAGTGGACAAGGCTCACCGCAACCAGTGCCAGGCCTGCCGGCTCAAGAAGTGCCTGCAGGCTGGCATGAACAAGGACGGTAAGATGGGGGGGGACACACAGTGACAAACAGCAGCGGGGGACAGCGGGGTGGCCGGTGCTGATGCCACCTTGTCTGCACAGCCGTGCAGAACGAGCGCCAGCCCCGCAGCACGGCCCAGGTCCAGCTGGACAGCATCCAGCTGGATGCCGAGCTGCCCCCTGAGCACGTGGCCACCACATGTGAGGTCCCCCCATCACCCTGTCTGGCTCCTCGTGGTCCTGGTGCCACTGTCACCCCGGGTCCCCGAGCGCCCACACCACCCACCAACCATCGCTTCATGGCCAGCCTGATGACGGCCGAGACCTGCGCCAAGCTGGAGCCCGAGGACGGTGGGTGGCTGCCGGTGGAGAGGGGGGCGGGTGGATGGTGGATGTCCCCACGGTGTGGTGACAACCAGTGTCCTCTTTGAACCCTGCAGCTGATGAGACTGTGGATGTGACAGGCAGTGAGCCGGAGCGGGCAAGCGGCGAGTACCAGGTGGCGCCGTACCCGGCAGCCAGCCCCGAGAACATCTACGAGACCTCAGCACGTCTCCTCTTCATGGCGGTGAAATGGGCCAAGAACCTGCCCGTCTTCTCCAACCTGCCCTTCCGTGACCAGGTGGGGTTGGCAGTCTCCATGAGGAATTGGGGATCTGCCTATGGGGCAACAGGAACCCCAAAAGAAGTAGCAGCCAGTTGGAGCATATCCACGACATTCTTAGGGCTCTCCTTCAGATACTCATCAGCCCAACCAGCTGTGGTGGCTACAGGTCCTGGAGACTTTGGGCATGACAGAGATTTTGGGGTTCCCCCTGTTCTCCCCAGGTGATCCTGCTGGAGGAAGCATGGAGTGAGCTGTTCCTGCTCTGTGCCATCCAGTGGTCCATGCCCCTGGAGAGCTGCCCGCTCCTGGCTGTCCCTGAGCCGGGCCCTGGGAAGCTGCTGCCGGCCACCCTGGACGTGCGGGCGCTGCAGGAGACCCTTGGCCGCTTCAAGGCATTGGCTGTTGACCCCACGGAATTTGCCTGCATGAAGGCCGTGGTGCTCTTCAAACCAGGTGAGGCCACCCCCAGCAGCCACCAGTGCCATCCCCGTGCCCCTCCCCAGCCTGTCACCCCCTTGTCCCTGCAGAGACCCGTGGCCTGAAGGACCCTGAGCAGGTGGAGAACCTGCAGGACCAGTCACAGGTGATGCTGGGCCAGCACAACCGTTCCCACTACCCTGGGCAACCCGTCAGGTACCGCTGTCCCTACGTCCCCACGGGTGACACCAGGGTGGGTCACCCACCCATGGCCACTGCTCCATCCCCCAGGTTTGGGAAGCTGCTGCTGCTCCTCCCAGCGCTGCGCTTCATCTCCTCGGAGCGCGTGGAGCTGCTCTTCTTCCGCCGCACCATCGGCAACACCCCCATGGAGAAGCTGCTGTGTGACATGTTCAAGAACTGAACCCCCTTCCGCTGTCACCTGGCTTGTTTGTCACCCTGCGCTGGCACCCTGTCACCCCCACCCTGGGTCTCCTCACCCTGGGCTGTGAAGGTGCCCGTGGTCCCATCCCTGGGGCAATGTCCAGGACCATGGAATGCTGCCGGCAGCGGGGAGGGGGAGCAGCTTCCCTGGGGATGGAAGGGGGATGTCCCCAAGTGCGTGCCCAGGGCACTGGCAGCACCTCACCGGGGTCCTTCTCCATGTGTCCCAAGTGCTGCAGGAGCCCAGGCAGAGGCACCCTGGCACCACGGGGACCTGGTGCCACCCAGGGGCAGCCTCGGGGACACTGACCCAGGGGCCAGCTGGGTGTGACATCAGCCAGGGTGACAAGAGCCAAGGGTGGTGCCAGCCCGGGAGTGACACCAGCCCAGGGGTGACAACAGCCAAAGGCGGTGACACCGGGGGGTGACACCAGGCTGGGACAGCCTCGGGTTGTTCCCAGGCCAGGGCTGACACTGGACAGGGTGACCCCAGCCCGGCGTGACACGCAGTGACAGACCCTTGTCCCTGTGCTCCGGGGTCTCCCACTCGTGTCCCCCATTTTATACTCGGAATAAAGAGAGTTTTGCAGCCAGAGTCCCTGTGCCAATGACTTGGGTCCCCTTGGATGGGGGACTGGGAGGATCAGCTAAATGTCAATAACCCAAATAGGAAGAAATAAAAATCAACAATCTGAATGTAAGTACCCTGAAAATAAATTATCTGAATGGAAATAAACTAAATATAAGTAAAATTAATATAAATAATCTGAATTAAATAATCAATATAAGGAAGATAGATAGAAAAATAGGAATAAAAATAAAATGAAAATAAATAACCTGAAATTATCTAAATATAAAAAAGATAAATATAAATACTCTGTTTGGAAATATTCTATTGTGAAGAATCTGAATAATTTAAATAGAAATATAATGACACTAAACAAACTGAAATGCTCTGAATAGAAATTAACTGAAAATAAACTATCTTGGTAGTTTAGTAGATGAATAAGAATAAACTGACTGGATAAAGGGAATTAAATAGTACAAACACAAAATGAAATTAAATAATCGTAATAGAAATAAAATGCATGTAAATTATTGGAATATAAATATCTGCTTTGAAATCTCCTTAAATAATCTGAATAGAAAGAAAATAAAACTAAGTGAGCTGAAATAATAGAA
Organism: Onychostruthus taczanowskii; assembly: GCF_017590055.1. Lineage (NCBI taxonomy): Eukaryota > Metazoa > Chordata > Aves > Passeriformes > Passeridae > Onychostruthus > Onychostruthus taczanowskii. Next base: position 1,289,503 of record NW_024503679.1, on the reverse strand, counting down.
ATAAATTGAGAATATACAAACTGCATATAAATAAGAGAAACATAACGACTCATTGGAAATTAACTGAATTAAATTATGTGGACAGAAATAAAACGAAATAATCTGAATAGAAATAAATTGAAAATAAATTGTCTGAATATGAACAGTCTACCTAAAACTAATCTATAGAAATAGAAATATGAAATAATCTGATAGAAATAATCAGAAATTATCTGAATACAGAAAAATTGAAAATAAATTGTCTAAATAAATAAAATAAAATTATCCAATTAAAAATAATTTGTATATAAAGAATCTGTACATACATAAATAAAAAGAATGTGAATAACAAGTAAAACAGAAATTTTGTGCACATAAATAATGAGAATGTGAATAACCAGCATTAAACAATCCGAAGGGAAGTGATCTGGAGCCCTGGCTCCCCATCCCAGCTCCTCCATCCACGTGATTGGGATCAGGAAAATCCACAACTGCAGAACCCCATGGAACAAATGGAACAAGCCCCAGAGCCCTGGGACGCGGGCAGGGGGTGGCAGGAACGATGTCCCACTGGGAATTCTTGGCCTTTGCAGAATGACACTTTTATTTGTCCGTTTTTGTCAGTTTGTACAAGATTCCGAGCGCGGGCGCCGCGGGATAATATATCCTCTTCCATACAGACTCTGTTTAGTTTACAAGCAGCGACTTTATAAATTACTTAGAAAACTTTCCATGAAAAATAACAATAATTCCCCTCGCAGCCCTCCAGTAGTCAGTACATTCAGCCCTCTGGAAAAGCCTCTGGGAGCCCAAATCCTGCCAGGGAAGGGCTGGGAAGGAGCGGGGGGATGCCGGGGAAGGGGACCCTGGAACACGCCATTATCCTCCAGTCCTGCTCAGCTCCTGCCACAGCTGGATTTTATATATATATATATGTATATATTTCTTTTACATGTGTTTTTCTTTATACATAAACCCACAAATATATATATAAAGAAACATATTTTCTATATATTCTATATATATTCCATACATTTATCTCTGTCAAGAAGTCTGTTTTCTTTATATATTTTCCCTACATTCCATACATTTTTACATAGATGAAGAAATAGAGAGAAAATATATTTCTTTATATATACTATATATTTCCTTTATATATTTCTTTACAGAGAAATACACTCTTTATATAAAGAAATATATAAATATATGTGAAGAAACATATATAAACATACATGTTAAACATATATTAAATATATGTTTAAATCATATAACATAAATATGTTTCTACATAGAGAAGAAATACATTAAAATATATATAAAGTAATAAATATTCTTTATATATAGTACATTTCTCCTTTATATATATATACTTCCTTATATATAGAAATATGTAAAATATATACATAAGGAAATATATAATTAATTTCCTTTATATACTTCTTTATACATAAATATATAAGCACATACATAAAGAAATATGTATTCTTTATATATAGAATATCTTATATATTTATATATAAATACGTACTATATATAAGAAATAGAAAATACATAAATGTATTTAGTCTTAATATTCTTTTATGTATTTTTTAATTATACAGAGAATATTTATTATTTTGTGTGTATATTTTCTTTATATATAGAATATATATTATTATATATGTTCTTTATATATATAAATACCACTTAAATATATTTTCCTTATATAGAGATTAAATATATATAAGGAAAATAAATATATTCCAAAAGAAATTAGATACATATACATATATATACACACACATATATACACACATATATGTGTGTGTGTGTGTATATATGCATATATATGTATTTATGTGTATATATATGTATATATATATATTTGCCCCAGTCAGATCTGACATCCCTGCTCTCATCCCACGGGGATGAGAAACCTGAGGACGAGGCTGGACCCTTCACTCATGCCAGGATCTCCTCCCCGGGGCCATTTTAGGGGCAGTTCTGGGGTTTTAGTTCAAGAGGCTCAGAAGGCTGGTTTGGCACCAAGCACTCAGATGCTCCCAGCAAACCCAGCTCCCAGAGAATTTGGGATGGCTCCCCAGGAGTTTCCACTGTTGTGGTCACCATCTGCCTTCCCAGTGCATCCGTGTCTGTCCCCAAAGCCCTATTTTCCCCTCTGGGACAGGGAAAATGCCATTTTCCCCCACGGATGGGGTGATTGACTTGGTCTTGCTCCGCTCCCAGGATGCAGCGCCGAGGCCGATGCTGTTCCCACTCTCCCTGCAGCACCTGTCACTTCCCCCGTTGGAAAAAAATTAAAGATAACATGAAAAAAAAAGTCAAACATCAAATAAAAAATTACCCCAATAAATAAACCATCCCTGGAAAGGGCAGGGGGAGAGGGGACCGAGGAGCAGCTCAGCCAAATCCAGTCATGCCGGGAAAAGACAAAACACTCAGGAAAACTCACTTTTTTGCTATTTTCCCCATTTTTGGTGGCATGTCAGGAAAGGATGAGCCCCAGTCCAGCCCACTTAGGAGGACAGATCCAGCCTTTGTAAATCTAATTATTACCCTGGGGCTCCTGATTTTGCCTTTCCAGAGGTTTTCTGGGACCCAGAGCTTCTCCAGGTGCCACTGAGGATGATGAGACTGGGGAGGGATTACAAGCTGAGTCAGTAACTAGCACAATTAATTAGTCCTATGATGGGTTATGATGGTATAATTACACCTCCAGGGATTTCCTGCTGAGAGTAAAACTCCATGTTTTTATTGAGTGATGGCCAGTGACACCAGTGGTGACACCAAGGATGGCTCAGCCAATTGCTCCCCTCCTCTCCCGCCCAAAAATAATAATAACAATAATAATAATAATAATAGTAAAGAAAAAAGAAAAAAAAAAAAAAAGTTCTGTCTGGGGAAAAATATTAAAAAAAAAATTAAAAAAATATATATTTACACAAAACTCCAGGAACCAGCATATAAACAAATATCGCTTCAAGTAGTCCTCGATTATTATTAATTATTATTATTTTTTAATACTGATGATCTCAAAAAGGAAAAAAAAAAAAAAAAGGAAAGGGGGTTAGGTCTCGTTAAAAAATAAAAAAAAAACAAAGGGAAAAGGTGATTTTTGGCAGGTTTTAACACTTTTCCATGCACTTGGCGTTGGCGTGGATGAGGTGGTTAAAGCGCGGAGGGCTCGGCTGCAGTGGAGCCAGCTGGGGATGCTCCCGTGGGATTCTGAGGCTGGCTTTGCTCCTACCAACAGGCGATGGCGATTCGGCACAAGGATTTGGCGGCGGATGCTCCGAGGGGAAGGGCCAGGAGCCGCTCAATGCCTCCCATCCCTGGCCACCCCCCGGCCACCCAAAGGTCTCAGCTCCCCCAAATCATTAAGGCCACCATTAAAACCGTCCCCTCCCGGCCTTTTTAATTAAATTCATCTCCTGGCGTTAACGAGGAAGCCATCAGAGCACTGCCAACAGGGAGGATGCCCCGGCATGGATGTGGCTCCGGGTGGAGCATCTCAGACCATGAACTCGTTGCTCCCCAGGAGGACAAGGGGTTGGGCGGCGGCACAATCGGCCTCAGGGTTCCTCTTGCGTCCCCCTCCAGGCCCCCCATCCGGGGGCTCTTTGGTTTTTGGGGGGGAAGATTTCACACTCTTCAGTTTCTGTTTGCCTTTCTCTGGGTTGAAGGTCCCGCGCGTGGTGAACTGCGGCCGGTCCTCGGGATGATGGAGAGGCCCCGTCAGGCCCTCGGGGCTCGCCCGGGTTTCGGGGGCCTCGCCGTGTCCCCCCGCTCGGTAGAAAGGAGATTTGGAGTACATCTGGAAGCGCTTCCGGGGCAGGTGGGGCAAGCAGGAGGTGGATGACTGGGAGGAGGAGGAGGAGGAGGAGATTGGGGTGTCGGTTGGCTCCGCCGGGTCCAGCCGCATCCTGGGGTGCCGTCGCAGCCGGCTCGGCCCCTCGGCCTTGGCAGGGCGCAGGGAGGTAAGTGCTACACTTCTCTCTGCAGGGGCAGAAGGACCACAGATGGTCAGCACCCAGACACCACCCAGTATCCAACCACCCCGCTCCCTGGGGAGACGTGCCATTGAAGCCAGGACAACATTCCCAGCATCTCGGTGTGGGCAGCATCACTGCAGCTGATGTGGCAGTGCTGGAAGAATGCTCACCTTCCCACCAATCTTGGCTGCTCCCACCCATCCCCCAGGGCCACGTGCTTGAACCCTTAACCTCTGTCATTGCATACGTTTAAACTGTCAACTTTAAATAAACTTGAAAATCCCAAGTAGCCCTTCCCAAAGCAAGAGAAAAACGTGGTGGAAGGTGTCCCTGCCCATGGCAGGGAGATGGACTACATGAGCTTTGAAGGTCCCTTCCAACCCAAACCACTCCATCATAAACCCAAGAACACCTGGATTTACCCGAGCGATCGGAGATGGCTCCTTCGGAGTCAAAGTTCAAATTTTCAGAGCTGTCAGCTGTGCCAATGGAGGCTTCGGACTCAAGGGTTTCGTCGTCGGAGGCGCGGGGCTCCAGTGTCAGCATCTCGAATGTCAGCTCCTCCCTGCAAAGCCAACCCAGCCCCACTGAACCAACAGGAACAAAAAGGTGGAGAGGAGAAAGGGATGCACATGCACCGAGAGATCATGGAGGGGTGGAGGCCTCCAGTTATCAACCACATGCCATCCAGAGGCTGGGGACGTGGCTTGAACCCTCAGCCAGACTCACTTTTCCTTCTGCAGGCTCTCGATCTGCTCAGTCAGCACCTTCTCCTCCTGCTGCATGGCCACCTGCTGCTGCTCTGTCACTTCCATCTCCATGGCCTCCTCGCTGCTCAGGGTCTCCTCAGGGACGTCCGTCACTGAGGGCAAGCGGCCGGTGACAGGGGACGCGGGGCTGGGGAAGGCGCCGCGCCGCACGCGTCCTTTGCCCTGGAGAGAGACAACGGTGTCACCGCCACCAGCCGAGGTGATGTGGCAAACACTCAGGTGCCAACCACACTGCTCTCCCAAGGAGTGAAGAAGAAGGCCCCAGGCATTGGTCCTCAGTGTGCCGCTGCTGGATGCACCCCGGGCCCTCAGGCTGGGAGAAGTACCAGAAGGACTCAACACATTGGAGGGGCTGGGGATGGAGGTGGTGACGAAGGCAGTGGTGAGGATGATGCTGATGGACCAAGTGCAACTTGGTCCAGGTCCAAGCAAGCCCAGCTAGCAGCAGGCTGGGTTCCCACAAAGCCCAAAGCCTGCATGATGGGAAGCTTGATGGTGGCTTTGGGTGGGAGCATCACCAAGGCTTTGATTTCAGGGCTCCTGATAAAACCCGTTTTATGCTTGGATCAAGTCTCACATCCTTCCCTCGTGCACCCTTGGTACTTCCTGAGCATCACAAGGGTCTCACTGACCCCTTCAGCAAACAGGAACTCCCACCTAGTTATGTTGTCCATACCATGTCTCATCTACAGGAGATCCAGAAACCAGGACCACCTCCAGTGGTCCATTGTAAGACAATCAATGTGGATCTCACTGTTGAACTCTGATCTAATGCAGATCTGAAGAACTATCTCATTTTTTTAATAGTGAAACTGAAAATGAAAAAGGACACAAATGGTGGTGGTGGAGGTGGAAAGATTTATATTCAACTGTTTTAATCTTCTGAGGACCAGATTTACAGATCTGCTCCACAGAGCAGAGGAAAATGGAGGATTCTCAGAGATGAGGGACATGGCAGATATTAAACAGCCTTTTTCTTAACCGTTACCATGACCAGACTTCTCATCTTCTACATTCCAGATCCTGACATGACCAGGACTAGGAGACATCCATCACCTGCTGCCCTTCCCTGACAACCATCACCCAGGAAGATCCTGCATCTCCTTGGGGTTGAAGAGCTTGCTGCAGCTCAATTTTGCTCCTGCTATTTAACCCCTACAACTGTAGCATCCCTGGGTCTTCCTGACAACTCATATGCTCAGAGTATATTTTCAGGATAAGGGATCCTCCCTTTTTCTCTTTAAAAGCCAGATTTTCTCAATTTTAGCCCTTTCATCCTTTAAAGCCACACCTCAGAGATCTTTCTTTGTCTGCAAAGCCTCTCCTGTGCCCCGGTGTTCTTCTGATGACACTTTTCACGTGGGCTCCTGAGCTGAAGAACAGCTCCCTGAATCCTATTAGCCAAAAGCCCCAAGATCCCAAAGATCCCACTGCCTTGTGGAGTTAAGCCCCTGAGAAATGCTGTGCTCAGGGAAGCAGAGCTCAAATTTTGCTCTTCTCCATCTCCTGACACTCATGGATGTGGAAGAATGGGGGGAACCTGAGTGAACTTTCATCATGGACTGAGCCTGTTAGGAAAGGAAACAGCCCTATGAGCATTCCCAAAATCCTGCAGGTGCTTTTCTTGCCTGTCACAATCGCACAGAACTCAAACTCAAGCTGGGATGGAGCTGGGGAATACAGGACTTGCTGGACTCCTCCTCATTCAAACCTGGGTGTCCAGACCTTGTGGTCAGGGTGGTGGTGCTCCTCCTCCACAAAAGTGGAGGAGACCTTTGGATGCCTCGTGGTCTCCAAGGCATCCAAGCTGAGGGTTTTATTCACCATCTTCAGAAACAGCAGCGCTGTGAAAGCAACTTGATGCTGAAACACATCCTGAGCAAGGAGAAATCGAGGTGGGAAGGGAAGGGATGAGTCAAGCAAAGTAAAAAAGAGGAAAGCACAGGATGGAAAAAGAAAATAAAATAGAAAATTAAAGTAAGTAGGAAGGGAAAAGGGGTGGGAAGCGTATTTCTGAGGAGCTGCGTGCAGGGATGGCCGAGCGCCAGCCCCAAACTCCTGTGCCCGGGGGACCTGCTGGAGGAACGGCGGCTCCGAGGAGCGGCGGGACCGGACAGGTCACGGACAATGGCCGGTGGGACAGAGCTGGAATGAGCGACGGTGACACACAACGAGGGACACGGCAGCTGCCGTTGATACATACCGGGATTGAACTGCGGGTTATGCTCATAAATCTAACTGCAATTAGTACGGGCTTCTGGATTAGAGAGGAGATGAAAAGGAAAGCAGAAGGTTAGAGTGCACATGCCGCCGCCCCTCCGAAAACCCGCTTTGCTCAGTTTGAGGTTTTTTTGGTTAACTGAGATGAGTGGGGCAGCTCTGCAGCACCAGCTACTCAATCTTGGGCAGCCACTGCTTGGATTTCATCCCCAAAAAGCAGAAGCAATGTGTCCCTGAGCATCACAGGGGGCAGGTCCAAGCAGAGGGGGCCGCTTGGCTCCTCAGCCCAAGCCTGTGCTGATGGTGCTGCACCAGGTCCGTCCCTCTCCCACAGCCCAACAAGCCAAGCACAGGTGCATTTGCAGCCTGCAGGCCCCTGCAAGCATGGAAGCTCAATGAGATGGGTTTGAGGCTCCCAAAAAGGCAGTGCGGGTGCAGGGAGAGCCTCTGGGGAACTAATTTTGGGTTCAGATAATGTGACTCAGCACAAAAACAATGGTCCAGGTCACCCGTGGGGTGATGTTCAGCTGGTCACTGAAAGGCTTGACTCAGCTCAGGACCAAACAAGCTCAAATGAAGGTGGAAATGCGGATCAGGAACATCTGAGCAGGAGCGACAATGTTTCCATGGACTGTTCCCACCTCCTCCTGCTTTGGTATGACTCCCTGCAAAGGTGAGGAGCCACCATGGGGCTGAGGGTCCCTGTCCTGGTGGAGATGGTGTGGGAGTTTGCGAGAGGTTTGGGAGGCTGGGATAAGCAGGAGAAGATAAGGTAGGGTGGCTTCAGGGGCAAGGAGAGGACAGGAGAGGACAGAGAGGGCTTTGGCATCTCACCATAGATCTGCGGATCAAGGAGAGGCGGCTCTTGGCTTTGTTCTCTGCGAACTCCAGGCTGTTGATGTCTTTGAGCCGAGCCTTGTACTTGTTCATCTGCTCGATGACAATTAGTTCCACACAACTAAGGGAGAAAAAACCCAAAAGAAGACAAAATGGGAGGAGGAAGCCGTTTGATCTGAGCTGCTCTGCCTTGTCCTTCAACAGGATTTCCTGGTAGCTTCTTCCTTAGTTGCAGCACATCCTCTCATTTATTACAAGGAAAGGATTATTTGGAAGATCTGCTCTGATGGAAGAGCATGGAGGAGAAAGTTCCATCTGGAAGCCAGAGGGTGGTGAGAATTCTCCTAAAAAGAGTGATCACGGGTTAGGGATGGAATGAGGAACAGCCTACAGATATTAAAAATGGCCAAGGATCCCACCAGAGAAATCTACCCCCCTTGGAAGAGGAAGTGGTAGAACACAAACCTGGAGAAGGCAGGCTGATTCCAACTCACTCGCACACAGTAACTCTGCAGCAGCTTGTGCAACTGAGCTGACTGTTTAATGTTGTCAGGAGGGTGTTTGGGGAAAAACATAGTCCTTTCCTTGTAATAAAATGAGAGAATGTGCTGGAGCTGAAGTGTGAGGGAGAAGCTACAATGAAATCCTGTTAAAAGACAGGTGTTCCTGCCAGCTGGGTCTCCAAACATGTTCTGGTCTTCAACAATTTTAATATTTACTGGAGGTAAAACCACCCCTTTCAGAAGCCTAGACCTTCACTGCAGGGTTTTCATTATTGTAATTGACTCCAGTATCTATTTTAACACCTATTTTAGTATAAGCCAAACTGAACCTGGGTAAGTACTTCACTTTTTCTCTGTAAAACCTTTTCAGTTATGGCAAACACCATACATAAATCTAAGTATATTAATATTACTATTGTTGCAAACAACTCACCTCCTTCAGTAAAAAAAGCCAAAATCAAGAATCAAGATCTGCTTGCCAAAAATGAACTGCATTAACTATAAAACCATGTCACCACAAGCTCCACCTTTTCCTGCCAGGCAGAAACAGAAGCTTATCCACTCTTGGGGATCCTCCATCACTTAAAAATCCTCATTAAACAACTTCTTGGGGATTGATAGGATTTGAAATATCTTCATGCAGATGCATAAATTAATATGTGTTTATTCCGTTGTGCTAAAGTTCTCGATTTTTGAGCCATTTGACCATCCTAGGGGTTACCAAGATGTGAATGGTGATGTGGTGGTGCTAGCTCACCCAGCCCAGGCTCTTACGTGGTGGTTTTGCTGATGTCCTGAACACTCTGCAGTGGGTCAGTTGTGTCGGGGCAGCGGAGGATGCAGGGAGCAAACACAATGGCCAGGGCATTGGCTGACATGCGGTTGGTCTCTTCTTGGAGGGCAATCCTGAAAAAACAGGGATTAAGAGAGAAGTCAGAGGTGGAGGCACTTCCACTGCACCTTTTGCACATGGTCATGGCTGAAGAGAGGAGATGATTTCTACGGTGCAATCTTGCTTTGAGGGAGAAAGACAATCCTCAAGACATCTCAGATATTCCCCAGGCAACAACCAGCCCTTTCCACCCAAAAACATGTCCCTGCAGTGGTGAGAGGCACCTCAGGGCTGTAGGAACCACAAGTGACCAGAGCACAGCAGAGGTCACTCATCAACACAACATCCCTTGGAGAAACAGCTCCATGACCACCTCCTGGGAGACAGGGTGGATGCAAAAGCCTTGGATGTTCTTGGGGAAGGATGCCTGACCATCCTGCCTCTGCCTAAAGCTGCCCAGGCCCAGCATACCTGACCAGGTGGAAGATGAGGCGCTCCAGGGTGCTGAGGTGGGTGCGCGAGAGCTGGTCAATGACTGAGTACACCCCACGCACTGTCTCCTTCCTCTCCTGGAGGCCTGTGGAGAAACCACCAGAATTTAGGGGCAGCTTCTACTTCTTCCTCCTATTTAAAATGGTACTTCTTAACACTTAATTTTACTACTTAAGAGATAGAACTTTGGGGCTGAAATTAGCTGAACCACGATGCAAAAGCCACCAAATTGAGACCAAATTGCCTGAGGTTTTGCATAAAATGCCCTTTATAACAAAAAAAAATCAGACTTTGCAACCAGGTAAACACAATTTGGCAAAACCAGCTGGTTCGGCCCTGAAGAGTGAATGAAAAGTTTGGCACTCAAAGTGGCCGCCATTTCCCTCTACCAAGGGAATGGGATAGTGAGGGAAGCTCCTCACCCATCACTCGCAGGAACTCCTCGTAGAGCTCAAAGGTCATGAGGGGGTTGGGCAGATCTCGGAGCCACTGCTTGAACACGCTGGCAATGACGTGGATGTTATAGTCGTCTAAATTCACGTTATCGATGTCTGGGTTTGGCACAAGGTGAAGCAAGAAGGAAAAGAACAAGAGACAATGATCAATATGAAGCCCAAGGCTGGACAAGGTGACCTTTAAAGGTCCCTTCCAACCCAAACTGTTCTATCATAAATTATTCTAAAATACAAAATGTTTACGTGCCTTTAATGGCAACAAAGCCAGCATATGATTTCAGCTCCATATGGTAAAATTAGAGAGAAATACATTTTCCAGGGCAAATAACTTCAGGTGGGACCAGGATTTCTTTTCTCACTGATTGCTAGGGTGTAAATAAGGTAGCACTTTCCCTCAATTAGAACGACTTTTTTTCATGGATTGCTCCCAAAAAACCCATGAGTTGTGGCTGCTAATGTGAAATCATTCCTTGCACAGCCCAGAGTCAGGAATGCTAAAACATTCCACCTTCCTCCCATCCAACTTTGCTGCTGCAGATTTTCCTCCCCAAGCAGGATCTTTTCCTCCCACCTCTGACCTGTATCGAGGCCTTGCCGCAGCTCCTTGATCTTGTTGGTGGATCCTGATTTCCTGTAGATGCCCTCGGTGTAGAGCCCGTGCATTTCGATGTAGTTGATGAGCTTCTCCACCAGCAGTGGCACCGCCCGCTCCTCGCTGGTCAGCCGGGACAGCTCCACGCCAAACTGCCGCGGCGAGAGCTCCGGGTCGTGCTGCACAGGAGAAGGGAAAAAGGGAAAAAGGGATTGAAATCCTTCTGCACTGCCTGCTCCTCGCTGGTCAGCCGGGACAGCTCCACGCCAAACTGCCGCGGCGAGAGCTCCGGGTCGTGCTGCACAGGAAAAGGGAAAAAGGGATTGAAATCCTTCTGCGATGCAAGGCTGGTGCAGCTTTGGATCCCATAATTCAGAGTCCTTCAGCAGATACTACTGTGTGAGTCTAATGAAGGAGGACAGGACAGGACACAGGTCTTGCAATGCTAACCTGGGCTCTGGACATGCACCTGAAGGCAAAAAGTTGGGATTTTCTTTCTTTAACCAACCCCAGTGTAGTTATATTCTCAGCCTGGCAGAGCCAAGGCAGCTGGGCATGGTTGTCCTCCACCTCCTGCCCCTCTCGCACCATCTCCAGGGATGATTTCACCTTCCAAACATGCACAAAGCAGAAGAGGCAAATATGAATCTTGGGTGTTTAAATCAACGTGAAGAATTGACAGTTACAAAATACCAGTGCTTCCAAGTGCTTCCAGGTGTTGCTTTTCCGGAAAAAACAAGAAAAACAAGGCCCTGGATGCATCAGCTCAGTGCTGGGGGTGTCCTGGTGTCACCCAGGGCAGAGTTAAATTCTTCCCCAGCAGCTGTTGCTTTGGATTGGGGATTGAGAGTGATGTTGATAACACACTGAGGGTTTGGGCTTCTCCTAAGTTGTGTTTACCCTAAATCATGGACTTTTTTCAGGTTTGGAGGAAGAAACCTGGAGGAAACACAGGTGGGACAAGTGACCCAAAGTGGCCAAAGGGATATTCCACACTACAGAACAAACAAGATGCCAACAAAAGAACATGGAAAGACGCATCTACAACTGTCAGGAAGGGCCCTTTTGCCAGCTGCAAATGCTCACTGGACAGCTGATATCTGGCAAATTCAAATGTGAAGAAAGTCTTCCTGCACAGGAGATTCTGGAGGGGAAAAGTCAAAAGATCCAATAAAATACTGACACAAATTCTGAGCCCTAGCCAAAGAAAGGTGAGATACAACTCTGCCTTCAGCAAGGCAGTGGCTCCCCTCACAATCACTCCAGCATTTTTCTTTCTCCCACTCAATGCCATCCTTTCATTGATCCTGCAAACCTTAGGAGCAGATGTGTGGAAGGTCCCAATGTTGTTGTTTTCTCATGACTGATGGTTTGTAGCTCACTGAGAACAATCCTAAAACACAAATTCACCAAGCACAGAGGAACTGGAGCCTTCCTAGAGAACTTCTAACTGCCCAGTGCAAAGCTACCCATGAAGACACAGTGAACTTGCTTCCTTGGATGCAGCACAAAAACTTCCTTGTGCAGTGAAATCACAACAAAAGAAGGCAGCTCCAAGAATGTCTGAAAAAATTAATCAGAGATCTCAATGAACTTCCCAGATTTTAGAGCACAAACTCTTACGAGGCATTCCCAGCTCTTGCAGAAATAGTGCCAGAAAGGAAAGGCTGCAGCAGAAGTTCTATATATATTCAAAATACAAATATATTCACATACACACACATCTTCAATGTATATATTCAGATTATTCCTTGGGAAAAATGGACTTATGCAGCTTTCTGGGAGCTGTGTATTAGGGGGGTTGTTCTCCCCTGAGAAGCCTCCCAAGGAGCTGATAAAACTTTCCACTCATTATAATTGTGACTCTATTTCCTTCTTTTAGGCACAAAATAAGCTATTTAAAACATCCCCACCAAATCTTGATGATTCATTGTTAGCTGGGATGACCTGCTGTTCTCATTCCCTGTTCCCCATACCCTTAAATCCAGTAAACAATATTTAATTCCCCTCTAAAGAGGGCAGTGAACATCCTCCATCTGCCCTTCCTCGCTCAGCTGTGGTAAGCAAGAACTGTAGAGAAAAAGCCTGTATTTCCAAGAATAACCCCACATTTCCAAATCCTTAAAAGCTACAAAGCTAGGGAAATTCCTATTATTCTGTGTGGTTACAAGGCAGGGAACGACACTGCAACATCTGCTGCATGACTGGGCAGATCTACAGTGACTCATCACCGCGTAATTCCCAAAATATCTACAAAACTCCAGTTGGAGAGACCTCTGGGGATCTCTGGTCTAAGCTCCTGCTGAAAGGAGGGTTATTTCCAGAATTTTATCAAGATTTGCACCTCCAAGAATTTTTATACAAACCTGGGATCATTGTCACAAGGTATTTAATTAAAGCAAAGTAATGAGAGACATTTACCTTTTTGGAGCACTTGGTCGTGGTTTTAAGACAGCACTTCTTGTGACAAGCATATTTACATACTGCAACAGAGAAAAGGAGTGCTTAATTATCCCAAAAGTCACATTGCTGGAGAAACAGGAATTCATATGAATTGAGCAGCACTTCTCAGAACTACCAAGTCAAAAGCATGTTGCATTTGCAGTTTCTAGGGGCCAATCTGTATTAGATCCACTCAAACAAAAATAATGAAGCCTTTAAAATTAAAGGTGCCATATTTACATTCATGAAACATTAAAGCCTCCCCTCATTCTCCTGACAGATCAACTCAGACTATAACCCATGAGAGCTATCAGACACAGATATCCTCAGAGACTGGAAATGGCACCTCCTTTGTATTCTTCCTGCACTGGGCCTGAAATGCTCCAGGGCTGAAGCTGCCAACCTAATCACAGAAATGGAGGAGGGATGATGAAAAGGGTTGATCCATCTCTTGGGTTTTTCCAAAAAGAGATGGATCAGGCTTTTCCATCATCCCTCCTCCATTGTCCTGATCTCCCTAAAAATTCACATGCCTGGAGGTCAAACAGGCGAAGCCAATGAGTTTGCCAAGGTCAGGATCCCCACAAGCATCCTAGGGATACATTTCCATACCTGACTTTACTGTCCTTCCTACCATGACAGTAAAATGCGTCTGACCTTATGGGATGGGCACATAACCTGATGGGATAAGATGTGTAACACAAAGTTAATTAACTGTGTCAGGAAGGACTGCTGGGATGGGCTTACAAGTTGACTTCAGAAACCTTAAGACCTGTCCCTAAAGCTCTTCAGGTGTTACAAAAATCAAAATTATTTGTAATTTGTAATATTTATATATATCTATATCTATATCTATATCTATATCTATATCTATATATATAGTAATAATTTGTAATATATTGTAATTTGATTATTTGAGCATGGGGTTGCAGGAAACAGCAGTAAACACATTTCAAAATCCCTAAACTCATCACTCTGATAGAAGCACAAGAAAAGAGTCAAAGAAAGGGTGCTTACATTTACAAACAGAAGCCCTGTCCATGATCCAGATCAAGGAGGAACAATATTCACAGTATGTGGGAATGCTGTATTGGGTTGCCTTGAAAATGTGACCATTGTGCTCTTCCACCTGGAGGATAAAGGTTGGGTGGTGAGAAAAGGGAGCTAGTGCTCAGCCTGCTGCAAAATGGAGAGATGAACACAGACAGCTCTTCAACTTTAGCTCTTGCTTTTATTTGGTATTTTTGTTTCTTTTTCAGCCCAGCAACCCCACAGACAACCCAAACCAACATCCATCTCCTAGGCGAACCGAACCATCACGGAAGCAGGCTGGAAACTCTGACTGAGCTTGGCAGGTCAACTTCTTCATGTTAAGGTTTTCTATGCATCTGTGGCCCCTTTTTTTGGCTCTGCACCTGCACCTTTCCTAGTACAATCATATCCCTTAGGAAAACAAGAGATGTAATGTCCTCCATGTCTGATCCCAGAGATGTAAAACAGTTACTGTAAACTTATGCAGAAAGCTGGAGCTTTGTTTTCCTCTCAGCCCTTTTCTAACAACCCTCGACATTACATTTATGTCTTGGCTGATGAGGGATGTGTTTTCAGACCCAACCCAAGTGACCCTTAATCAAGCATAGCAAATCCATCTCAAACGTCTTTCTAACATGTCCTTTCAGGGCTGATCTCAGATCAGATCTCAGCCCAGGATGTGTCACAAGCTGGTCTCTTGACATTCTGGCCCCAAGGACATTGATTTTTTAATGTGCAGGCTTAACTCACCACATCTGCTTCCTTTTTCCTTCTCTTTTTTCGTTCCGTTTTTGGCATCTGGTGAGGAAAAGAGATTTAACTCAGGTTTTGGGCAATTTTGCCAGCAAGGAGTATAGAGGGCTCATATCTGACATTGTCCAGTGCCTTCCAGCCCCATCTTCCACTGCACCCGCAGTCCCAGAAGAGTCACTCTAGAAAACTCTTCTATGGATCACTCCAGTTTTGGAATTTCACTGGACAGTTCTCCCTATCTTCATCTTGGAGCTGGGAGTAGCTGCTGCCACAGCTCTGACCCCACCAGCAGTGACCTGAGGAAAACATGATGCTCTGAAGAAAACCTGCCTGGAGAGGAGGCTGGAGAGGACTTGGAGCAGAAGAGCCAGGATATGGAATATTTGTACAATAGACACCATTTGTATAATAGACACCATCTTCCAAGCCCAGCCTCAGATCCTGTGGTTGGCCTTGCAGAAAATATGGAGAGGGAAGTGAGATCAGGTCTGTGACACAGTGCAGGCTCTTTCTGCTCCAAGAACGGTACCCAGACCTGAGCCACTGCTCATGTCCCCTTCTCCTGCAACCCAACCCATGGTGATGTGTATGGTCACTTGGGAAGTGGTCAGGAGACCAAAGAGGGTGTGTCTCTTTCAGCACCCCTCAAAGTTTGAACAAACCCCCCAGAACTAAAGAAGCACAGGAGCTGCCTTTCCAACCAGCCATAGGTGGTTGCAGCTTTGCCCTGGAAATAACATCTTGTCCTTGGCAGCCCAGTGTGATCTGGGGTTGGCTGAGCCCAGTGACACACAACCAGTGAGTCACATCTTGTCTTGTCCAGCTCAGCTTAAAGCAGAGAAGACAACAGAGGGTCCCAGGTGTCTACAGAGGCACAACCCCATGGAAATACAGTTCCCAAACCTTCAAGGGAGTTTAAGAAAAGTGATGAGTACCTTCCCTGCGGTGTAGTCCAGGGGTTTGTACTCTATCATATATTCATCCAGGAAGACTTTGAAGGTATTGACCCAGACTTTAACTGGAGACTCACTCCAGTCCCTCTGCTCAAGCCTCATGGTCTTCTCCAGAATCTGCTCAAATAAGGCGTAGAGGTCCTTGTAGCGGATGCTCTTCCCATCGTCCATCTTTTAAGGGAACAGAAGCAAAAAGAAAAGTCATTTTTATACAGCCCGGATTTTTCTAGAGACTTTTTCTTCTCCAGACAATTACTTCAGCCTCACCAGCTTCCAGCTGCTTAGGGAAACTTCAAATATAATACAGAAAAGGAATAAAGGATCAGGCATCTCCACCACCAGCAAAGGTAACACAAAGGTTTCCAGGCACTTTGGGTGACAAATTGGAGTTTATTTACTTTCTGTCATCCCCCCTTTGGCTGGGAGCAAAGCTGTAATGAAGATCAGAAATCTACACCCAATGTATCCTGAGAGATAGCTCATGAGTTAGTCCAAATTTAGATGATGGGACTGAATACAAAGGAAGCACATCCATCCTTTGGGATGAGCAAACCAGAAATGAAGGGCTTGGCAACACCTGTACCACCAGGAGAATCCAGAATATCCCCTTTCTCCTGGACGTGGAAGTCCTACCCATCATCTAGTCACTTACTGCCAATGCCGAGGAGTAAAAACTGAAGATGTTTTGTCGGAATTCTTTCAGTGCTTTCTTGAACACAACATCCACCAGCGTGTCCTTCTTGCTATCCTCGTTGTCCAGTTCATTCATCTGGGAAAACAAGGGGGTTTTTACACCCATGACTCTTTTGCTGCAGCAGAGCTTGCATGAGATGAAGCAGCACTAAGAAGCAGCTGCTCCACCATGATCACCAGGTGGTTTCTCCTGCATGAAAACCAGAAATTTCTCCAGACCTGCCCTGGCACCTTTAGATGAATTATTAGCATTACTACAGCTACCCATGGGATTATTTTTACTGTATTGCCTCTGTCTGCTCCTGGATCTCTGTGGCCATTTATGGAGCAGTGAAGGCAGGAGGTACCTTTTTCAGGAGGAACTCATCCATGCTCTTCAGGTCACTGGCACTGGTTATGATCTGCAGGGAGTCGTTCTGCCACTGCACAGGCTCCAGAGCCACGTTGCTGATCTTGACGCTGCGCTTGCGCTTCACTTTGGGAGAGGGCTCCTTGTTCTCCTTGAATTCCCGCCGGTAGATGCCCGACAGCTCAGGACTCCGCGGGGGCGTCAGGTGATGGGGACCCAACTCTGCTGGTGATCAATGAAAAGAGGGGAAGAGATTGAGGAGCAGATGAAAAATAATTGTGACACTAAAACAGGGCATTGGAAGAAACCTGTGGAAGAGAAAAGCACAGTGCAGAACTCATGGGAAGATTAAACATCATTTCTGCTTCGGTTATTTCCTCCCTCTAGGGAGGAAACATCTGTCCATTCCAGATGGTGACTGGAAGGATTAGCAACATGGAATTCCTTGAAACCCATTATGGATCCCACACTCTAACCTACTTGCCATTGCTCTGGCTTGACACCACCCATGAATTAAGAGACACGAACCAGCATGGATATATCCCAATTTCCCAACCCAGTTTCTCTCTCCTTACAACTGGTCCTGTGTCTCCCCACCACGTACCTTCACCAATCTGCAATCCAGAAATGGTCTCCCTGCCAGGGGCCTCCTGCTCCGCGTACAGCTCCAGCAGCTCAGACTGGGTAGCAAGCTTCTCCCGGGGGGTCTTCTTCTCCCCCTGCTTTCCCTTCACCCAAAACCTCATCTTGGCTCGCTGAGGCCTGGAAATAAGTCATGGAAAGAGGAACTGCCTTAACTAGGAAAGGGCTTTCTATCCAAAACTATCTCAATCTTCTGGACATCCCTGAGGAGATAAATCCATGCAATTTCTACCAGGGAAACATGGCTACTCATCCTCAGCAAAGGCGAGAAAATTCATTTGCATGCATGGGATTGGGTGGTTTGGGACAGGTCGTGTGGCCCATGTCACCAACGCTTAATTGTGGTGCGAGCCACACACACTGATTGGGCCTGCCCATGGTCATGTAGAAAAGTTGGGATGGGTAACTCATGCTGCAGGTGGACCTCCAAAGGAGCCTGGGTGACTCAACAAGGCGTTGAAGAGCAAGAGGGACACAGGAAGGACTTGTCTGCCATTTCCAGCCATGATTCTTACCTCCCATCTGGAGTCAGATTCTTCTGTGTGGCTGCCAGCTTCCCAATCTCCCCCTGGGACATGGTTTTGTGCAATTTGGCCTGGCCTTCCCCGGAGGTGAATCGCTGCACGGTCTGTAACGATTCCAAGCACGAAGCATTTTAAAATAAGACAGCTCTTGGGATATCAGATAATATTTTTTCCCTATCAAAAATCAGCTATTTTATCTCCTACTTCTTTATTTATATTTGCCTACAGGTGAAAACCTACAGTCCTGGTGAGCCCTGAGAGAAATGTTTTAATGACTCCTAATAAAGAGAGGCATTTCCCTTGCTCCAACTCTCCAACCAGGCACAACCTTCTTTCTCCTTGAGCAATCGGTGATGAAAACCAGTTTGCACCAAGCCACAGGTCCATATTGCTCAGCCTGCACAGCTCTTCCACCCTCTTCATCCAGACATTCCAGCTCTCCACCAGAGTGTCCCGTTAGCCACAATGACGTGATTCCCCAAGGGAACCTTCAAACATCTGGATCTGTCCCAGCAGAAGTTCCTCCTCCAACTCTTGCTGAGCACTTTACACAAAAAAACCCCAAAGTCTTTGTGCCAAGGACACACCAAAAGGAACGTTTTAATGAAGAAATTTTGCAGCTTTAACAGAAAATATCTCCACCTTTGCCACTCTTTAAAATGACCTCATATAATTTTTAAGGGTGGGATGAATTTGCAGTAATTCAACCTAACAGGATTCCATGAAGCAGCCCAGAAATAGACTTGCCATATTAAAAAAAAAAAAAAATCTAAATTTTTGTTCTATTTTCCAATTTCAACTGTGATTTGGGAACTGGACTCCTGGAGGAGAAACTTTCAGGATAAGAAAAGTGGAGAATCAGATTGTGTGAAAGGATTTGGGAGATGATGGTCAAATATCTCCTGTAGCTTTCCTATCACTTCAATGTCTCAATTGAATGCTCTATGTTTTAAAGCAATTATTTTACTTCTGTTAAAAATATTTATATAAAATTCTATAAAAAGTAGGCTGCAGGGGATTACATTTGCCATATTGACTCTTTTTCCATGTTTTATTCCCTCCCCCCCGCAGACTAACATCTCTTCCAGCCAGGAGATGGCAGCATGCAAGGCAAAATTACCACTGGGAAAGTCAGGAACTGCCTAAACCATAAAAGAGATTTTGTTCCTGTCATTCTTACATTTAGGTGATGATCACACAGAAATTGTGGATGGATACTGGGATAAAAGCAATTCAAAACCTATAAAAGTGATCTCCATCCAGCCCAAACCTACTACTTGTTTTAAAAATGATCTGTTAAATATTTGCCCCCACAGTATGGTTTTGTTCTTGAGTAATTTCAACCTTCTGAGTTTCCAGCTTTAGTAAATAAAGACTAAAGCGCATGGCACAGGATCCTTCTGTTTGAGGTTATCTGCCATGAAACTCTGAAGGGAAAGGATGGGAAACCTTCTCAGATGTCAAGATGAGCATCTGCACCAGAAAATCCCCTCCTTGGGAACACCACAAAGCATCATGAGGGCAATGGCAATAACTGGGGGTCTGAAGTTGTCTCCTGGTTGAGGAAGGGACCAAGTAGTTTTCCTCTGACAGAGTAACCTGTGTTTCACCCACCCATAAGGTAACTATGGCCAAGGGATTTATCCCAGCAGGCAGCAGTGCTGGGTGCTGCATGGAAAAACTTCCTGAAGCTCTCTCTGAATGGCTTAGGACAAGAGATCTTCTTTCATTGCTGGCTCTTCAGCAGTACTTGGGATCAGCTGGTGGCAGGTTCTTGGACTGATGTTTGTCAATTCATGGCTTTAGTGTGGAGAGTGGAGCAAAATGACTGGTTCATTATCCAGGTCCCACTCTCTAAGGATGTTTCCAGAGAGTATTTCTGGTGTGATTCCTCTAGCCAAGGCTTTCCATTTATGCAGCTGCTACAGGAAAGCTCTCCAGGTTTAGGTGCCAAACAAAAGTGGTGTTAACATGCGCTGGCAGAACAGCCAGGAACTATTCCTCCCACTTGTGTCTCACTGCAGGGTAGCTTAATCCTTGGCTATTCACCAGCCAAAAATCTTGAATCTTGGTCTTGTCAGGAAAGTCCTTAATCCTTAAAGAATCTTGGAGTCACTTGTACCTGCAGCAGCCACCTCATGTACTGCTGCCCCACGGGTTTCAGCTCCAGCTGCAGATGCTCTAGATGTCTGATTCTCTGGGATACGATGAACATGGGTCAGGAGCATTGGATTCCAGTGGGCCTCTACTCACCAGCTGGGGTACACAATCAGTGACTTGATGGCCAAGAAAAAAATGGGCAAAACAGGCAGAGCAGCTGGTGGCCCATCATATGCTTGGCTCCATGGGGCTGCACACAATCTCTTGTTCACCCAGCCAGCAGCCTCGACTGCTGAGCAGGACATGGGAAGAGGCTGTTTGGGAAGTCATAGCTGGAGGCAGGAGCTGTCTGAAGGAGCTATTCACTGGCCAGAGGACCAGCCTGCACATGGTGGCTGCCAGGCTCACTTTCATGTGACTATCACAAGACACAGCCAATGTGTCTGCACAGACATCAACCTCTGTACGTTTGAGTTTGTACCCAAAACACCCCTAGAGGCACCAGTCCCACTTTATCACAGGCTGCTCTGCCATCTGCAACACCCAACTGGGCTCTGCTAATAAATTTGAATAAACAGTCCCTACATTTTGCTACTTGTGATGATCCTGACCCAAAAAAGCCCCAAGCCAAGGGGCTGGTCCCAAACCTGCAATACAAAATACAGATGGAAACACTGGACACATTGTCAGGACACACAGATGGAGGGTAGCACAGAGCATAAAATGTTAGGGGTAGTGTTGGCCTAGAAAGCAGAACTTAACACACCAGGGAGGAAAGTCCTGACCACCAGTTAGAACAAGTGCTGGAGAGCAGAGGAGAAGAGGGACACAGCAGAGACACGAGAGAGGAGGCACCTACTGCTACTCGCATGCAGTGAGAGCTGTTAAACCAGGTGAGCAGAGTCCCAAGGAGCACTTCCAAGGAGTACAGTGACCCAGGATGCTCCCAAAGATGGAGCACCAGCACAGCACTTCTCACACCCCAGAGGGAATGATTCCTACAGCTACAATTCCCTTTGTATGTGGGCAGCCTCCAGGAGCACAGCAAGGCACTCCAGGCGAGGGACACGTCGCCATGGTTGGGTGGTGAACAAGGCAGTGCTGGGTTTGTGGTTGGACTCAACAATCTTAGAACTTAAAGGTTCCTATGATTCTATGTAAAAAAGTACATTTTATTGCATAAAATTCTCCCTTTCCCAGTCCTCAAGCAGGGACTTGCATAAAGGTGCAGCCAGGTTATCTCAGCCCAAAGAGACGTGTCTTTCAATCATGTTTTCAGTATTCCTGCCTCAACCCCCCAACAGATTTATCAAGAGCAGGCTTAAAAAATTTATGGAATTTGTAAATCTCTGCCCTCTTGCAGTGAGGAAATTATCCTGGGAAAATTATCCTTTATAATAAGAGCTGCTAAAAGAAAAGTCATGAAAAGCCCTCCTTGTCCACCTGCCTTTCTTGGAAAAGCAGCTTTTAGGATCGCACGGGATGTTTGCCGGACACACACCAATGCTGTGGCACAAAATAACTCTCTGGCTTTGGGTTTCATGCTTTTCTTTGGTTTTATACTCAGCTCCACATCCTGTACTGCAGCTGGAGGAGAGGAACATGGCAGCCCTACCTAGCACTCCACCCAAGCTCACACAGCAGGACAGAATTCCTGGTGTTTATCCACACTCCTATGGGGACATCTCCACTACCTCAGGAAAAAAATTAAGAGCGAGTTGGAATCTCTTGGGCTCTTCCACTTCTGAAACCTCTCTGTTTGTGATTTTCCAAAAGCAGCTTATGTGGGTGGGAGATTAAGCCTGAGATGGAAAAGCTCCACTGCACTGGCTCATGTCAGACCTGCTAAGGGATACTTGTCACTGTGCTTGGAAAAAACGCTTTGGTTGGTTGTCTTTGTTCTCACTATGTTTTCATTGCCCAATTTCCATGGTTTTGCTTTTTCTTAGCTGCTGTCTGCCAGAATCACTCTGATAATTGAGGACCAAGTAATCATTGGATATTGTGGTTAAGCATAAAAAATCAAAAGTAAAAGAAGATGCAGGATTTACATAATTTTGTTATCTGTTGCTCTTAGAACATTACTTACTTTCTTTTTTTACAGATTTATATAGGCCATTTTTAGATCAAAAGGTTCCAAAGGGAGGATGAGGTTAAAGCCCCCAAAACAGGTAATTGTGCAATACAAGTTGTAATGCTCCAGGAAAGCTATGGGAAGTGTGGTGGATATCCAATCAACCCAGGAGCAAGAAATAGAGCTTGGATGGAGCGCTGAGCACCCTGGTCTAGTGGAAAGTGTCCCTGCCCACGGCAGGGGGTTGGAATTGAGATTTAGTCTCTTCCAACCCAAACCATTCCGTGATTCTGTGATTCCATGACTTTGCCTCTGTTTCTACTGTGTTTGCCAAATTTACCCATCTACAGCATCCTTGGGAGTGGGAAAAGAAGCAGTGGAGGGATCAGTGCAGCTAAGGTTAGCAAAGAAAGGCTCCCACAGCTCCGCTTTCATTTCCCCCACCACACTGGACACAATTACCATTTCGGAGTCACTGTAACAGGCCTGCCCCAGGCGGGCTGCGGGCACCGCCTCGGCGTGAGGAGGGTGCTCAGAGGAGAGAAGGAACTCAAAACTGCCATCGAAATCCTCTTCCTCCGTATCCCCCTCCCCATCAGCAAAAGTACCTCTAGTCAAGAAATCGGAGCGCGTCCGCGCCATGCGGGCTTTCTTTTTATGGCTCGGTCTGGGCACCTGCTTGACCAAAGGATAAAACAAAACAAAACAAAACGAAAAGAAGGGTTTTAAAGTAAAAAGGAGACTCTACCTATGCAGCCTTAAGACGTCTCTGAATGCCACTGCACCCCATGGAGGGGATGCAGTATTAAGTCTAGTGAAAACAGCAAAGGACCAGGAAGAACAAAAACTAAGACAGGACGGTGAAAATGGACAATCATGGGTGTCACTCAAACGGAGACATTAAACCAAACCAAGACAAGACGGCGTTGGACAGTGTTTGCATCAGGATCACGGGATCCTTTAATCCAGAGCTGCTACAAATTATTCCTACAGGGTTTTTTATTTTAAGATAAGGTGTGGAGGTTACTGTGCTGTCATATCCCCCTTCCCATGTCTAGCAGCCCTTGTGCTTCAGACTTCACTTCTCTGAAGCTTTTGAGGGAAAACTGGCCAACTAAGTTATTTTTTGCCCTTTTCAATGGAAAGAGAAAATAAACAAATCACAACTCACCTCGCCTCTGCCAGACCCTGGCATCTTAAATGGCTTCCGTGTTTCACCCTTGGAAAGGCACTGATGATTTGCCTCTCTGCTGAAACACAACAGAACAGAGATCTTTCATCCTCTCCCAAAAGCCTTCCCACCATGCTAGCCCAGATCCTGGGAGTCCAAGCAGTCAAGACTAAATTGCAAGTCTGAGGTCAAAGGGTTTTGGATTCTTCAGGACTGGACTTAATACCACAAGACAAGAAGAGAAAACATTCTGCCTTGTCAACTTTAAACAGCAAGGTCATTATGGATTGTGTCTTTGTATTTTGGGGTTCTCTAATGTGACTATTCTGTTGCAGAGCAAAAATTAAAATACGGCAATTCTTAATGTCTTTTTCTTCCTGTTTCTTGTTCATGTTGCACATGAACCAGGAAAAGAAATTTTCAACAGGAATCTTCTCCTGTCACAACGGCACAGAAACCACAAGACTACTACACTTGCAAGTACCTTGATTTACCAACAGTCATTCACTGAGAGCTTTTGCCTTGGAAAGGGTGCAGCAGGATTTAGGAGGAGGGTGATTTATATCCTTTTTTGAGCTACATGGCCAAATCCACCCCAAAATTAGGCAAAGCACCTTAAGCAACACAACAGAGTGGGAGCAAATGTTGTCCCAGGATCTGGCTGCCATGTCCAGACCCTGGAGCAGCCCAAAGTTAAGCAAAGTGACGGAGCTGAGCAACTGCTAAGTCCATTACAGGTGTAATTAATTACATATGTGAATGATACGGTGTCCAAAGAGCATTCATGCACAAACTCTCTCTGGAGAGCTGATGTTTTTTCATCTAGCAATGGTCAGCGTCCACATGTCTTTGCTGGACTAATTATATGGTAAACAAGGAAAATCCTGGAATTTTCTGCTTCATCAAGTCATTTCTATTTCAACTACCCAAAAATCCTAAGAACTTATTCATCATATTTCACCTTGAGAAATAAACTCCTATCCCTGTTCATGTAGGGTAAATAATAACAGTATTGAGCCTGCTTATTGACTCTCTTCACTGCTCATGTCCATGATTATCTCCCCTGGATTATATAATGTTGTAAGAACCTGGGAAATCGTATTCCAGGTCTTTTTCCTTTCCCTCTGACCTCCTCGTTGCTAGAAGATCAAGAACCCTTTGTTTAACTATGAGGTTTGTGCAGACTCCAGAAACAATGTTCTGGACCCTTTGTACAAAAAGGTCCCTAGCAGAAAAAGAGCCCATGGAGAAAGCCTATGGAGACAGCACAGGAGAAAGCCCACCATCTCTTTACTCACTGGAGGCCAAAGGGATTGTCCTTGGGTGTGAAGAACATGGAGCTTGCCCTCGTCTCCTCAGTGGCCTGGTTGGGCATCCGAGGCTGCCGAAGGCGCTCTGTCCTTGAGAAATGGCTGCCTGGGTGGTCCTTGGGGTCCAGAGCTGGTTTGGAATGGCAGCGGGGTTCCAGACCTTCTCGTCGCTCCACGAACATGCTGACAGGTCGGTCTTTGGGGGCACTGTGGGCTGGAGAGCTTCCCCTGGTCCCAACAGTGAGGCCCTTGATGTCCACTGCTGAGGTTGGAGCCATGCCTGGCGTGGGGCTGTGCTCCCCTCTGCTCTGGGGGTGCAGGATGAGGACGGACTGAGGCCGGCTGTCTGGTTTTTTGGCTGGTTTGAGGGAAGGGTCCTTCACTCTGCTCTGCTCTGTCCTCTGCAAAGCCTCTACCCTCCCTTGCTGCTCGAAGGCTTTGCGCTGCCTCTCCAGAATTTCCTTCTGCTGACGAATCTGTTCCATCATCTCCCTCTCATTTTGCAGCTGAAGCTGCTTTTGCCGTTCCTCCTTCTCCACGTTGAGCTTTTCCAGTCTCTTAATGACAGAACCTGGAGAAAGGGCCCGTGCTGCTGTCACTGTCCCACGTTCCTCTCTCTTGGTAGAGGGTTTATCCTTTTCCTCCTCTTCTTCCAAGGCTTTACCCTGGTCTGGTTCAGAGTCCTTCCTGACCTCGGAGAACATAACTGTCCTTTCCTCTCTTTCCATTGCTTTATTCCTCAGGTTATTCTCCACCATCTTCACCTTCACATTGTCTTGTGGTGGAACGTAGAAAGTGGGGAGGTTGCTGGAAAGGAGGGTTTCTCTTGGGTGAGCCTTTATAACGTTCTGGGGGTCACCAACCCCACGCTCCTTCCTGCTGAGGTTATCGGGCAGCACCGTGTCTGCTGGGGTCTGTCTGCAGCCGGGCAAATCGTTGTTCCCATCCGCTGCACAGAAAGGCTTCTCCCGCAGCTGAGCCTGGGGACTGCTGGGCAGGGAGTCCATGGAAAATGACTGTGTGTCATGCTCATCTAAGACTAAAGAAATGAGTTTACTACTTGAGGTATCTTCACTGCTTAACAACTCGAAGCTCCCTTGAGAGCTCTCGCTCTCCGGGGTTCCCTGAGGGGAATGCAGTGCCTCGGACACCAGCTCGGTGGACCAGCGCTGCTCTTCTGAAGGTGACAGCCCACCTGTGGAGCGGACCTTGAGCAGCTCCAGGCTGAACTTGGCCTGTTCCAGTTCCCGCATCCTCCGGCTTTCCCTCTTTGCACGAACCACTTTTTTCTGATTGAGATCCTCCAGTGACTTGGGCCTCTCTCTCACGATGATCTCCTCCTCAGTGTCCATCCCACTCTGGCTGCTGGCTCTCTCATGCCTTTTGTACAGGGAAGTATCCAGTGGGTCCACGTGATTCACCCGATTATTCTCCAACAGTGATTTATGTTGTTCTACAGCTCTCACTCGCTCTTCAAATGAGCTGTCCTCCCACTGACATGGGTTAGAGCCCTTAATTTCCAAACCATCTGCTTCCAGTCCATCCTCTTCTCTACCTGCCAGGCCATTCTCCAGCTGCATCTCTTTTAACTGGTGCTCTTTCAAAGCTCTAAACCTGAAAGAAAGCAGAAAACCAGGATATTCAGCCTTGCATCCACTCAGGACCCTTCAAGGCACTGCATCAATAGTGTCTTATCACCACCACCACCATCACCTCACCACCAGCAGCATCTCAAGAACCCTCCTTGCACATCTGGTGCAAGACAAGGCAAGGCACGTTCGGTTTTAAACCTCCTCCTCCTCTGCCATCTCTGCTACCGAAGGGCTGCCCCAACGCACCTGAAAGCTCCCCTCGTGCCGATGGCAGCGGGTCCAACCTCCATCTCTGGTCCAGCCCCTTCATAAGCTGTCAGAGCCAGAAAAGCTTAACCCATCACAACCCCTTGGCTTCTCCATCTTCGCCATCCTGCCCGGACTGCGTCTGGAACAACTTAGCAGGGACTTGTGCCCGGCACCAAGAGCTCTCTGCAGCTCCCAAATGTTCCAAGCGACGTTAAGGTGCTCCACACCTTGCAGGCAACACCTCTGGAGAGTGAATTGTGACCTGCCCCCCGGCCAGAGGGCCAAGGCATGGCTGGACAGCCTGTGCCCTCCACAGCGGCTGGCTCCGGTATCCCTTGTCCTTGTGAGCCAGCGCAGCAACCAGATTGGTGAGGCAATCTGAGTTAAAAATAGGCTACTTAAACTGGTGCTGCTGCCAAGTGGAAAAAAAAAACCCTTGTGAGTATTTACAGCCTTGGCTTTGCACTGCTTACGTGCTCCAACCTGAAATAGGTTCTGTCTCTTATTCCAAGAGCAGGACGTGCAGCTAAATTGTTAGAAAGCGTGGGCAAACGAAGGACCAGGGCAGGTCAGGAGAGGGTCATGGATACACGAAGGGACACTGCCCTGTGTAAGTCACTGTAGTGCCCTGATTCACACCAACCACCCTGTGAGCATCACCAAAACCACACTCCTCTTTACCCGAGGCCAACGGTGTTACCTTTGCCGTGCCAAATACCCGCGGCACGCCGCCTGCAGGCACACGGCCCTGCTCCTGCGGGCTGTGTACGCCTGCCGGGTGCGGTGTCCCCGCCAGGCTGCCTGGATGCTGGTGGCTGCGGCGTGCCGGCGCCTGGCGTGCTCCCGCCAGCAGCTCTGGATGAGATGGGCTGCAAACTGCATCTGCAGGAACCTCCGCCGCTCCACGAAGCCTCGCCAGTGGGTCTGAAGGATGACAGCGGCTTTGCTGAGAACCAGAGGGTCTGGGGATGGTTTGCCTTTTTTTCGGCTCTGGTAGCTTCGCCAAAATCTCTGCAAACACAGCAGGGGATTCCTTGTAACGGGTGCTGTGTGAAGGGACAGTACCTGCCTTCATGCAACCTCTCCAGCTCCTCACCACTCCCAACTTATTACGGCAGAAGGATTCAATCCTGATTGCAAGCTCCTTCCTTGGACAGGAGAGCTGATTTTACCCAGGGGCTTTGTCTGTAGGATTTGGGGATGGTAATTTGCACTGGAGTCCAGCACCAGCACCCACCTGTATGCTGATGGCCGCGTGCCGCAGGCTCAGGAACTGCCTCCTGCAGAGCAGGCTGCGGAACCAGCGCTGCAGCAGCGTGATCCTCCGCAGCACCTCCTGGTGCAGCAGGTCCTGCAGAAGCTGCCGCTCCCGCTCCTTCATGAAAACCTGGCCAAAACAACCCAAAAAACACTAGCATGGAAAGCTTCCCAGACCACGAGTCAAATCCTCCTGGTTTCTGTGTCCTGAATGCTCCCAGGAAAGTTGAGGAGCTGATTTTTGTGAAGGCACCTCTAACAAGTTTCAGCAGTTTCACAACAGCCTGTGACTGTCTAAGCTCTGAATTATAGAGTTTTCCCATCAGGGGAGGCAAAATGAGAACCATTGTATCAAGCCAAGTCTACACACACACAGAGATTTTGGAGGACATGAGTTTTTTGAGGCTGCCTCTTTACAATCAATAACAAAACAATATTATTCTTTACTCTTCTATGTTAATAATATTAAAAGTTTCATTTAAATCATTGATTTTTGGTAAACAGAAGAAAAATAGTTTCATTAATTAAAACCATATATAGGTATTAATTTATCAGACAGAAATACAGGCAAATGTTATATCTGTGTCTTAAAGGTTGAACTGAGGATGAACATTTACCATTGTTCTTCCAACTTGGTAATTGTCTGGATCGAGTTTTATCTTCCGGAAGAAATCATGGATATTGTGCTTAGATGGGCTGATCCCTTGTGGCAAAAGGACATGGAAATGGTTCACAAAATCCTGAGAAGGAAAAGAAAAAAGCAACACCAAGATTTGGTTAGCTGGGTCCTGCTGATTCTTTCTCCCATAAATAACAGATTTGCTCCACTGGCCACATGAAACAAGAGCTCTGGAGTGAGCAGAAGGACAGATAACATTTTATGCACCGAGGAACACCAAGATTCATCCAACATTTGCGGTTTGATGGGAAAGACATCAAAGCAGGGACCTAGCAAGGTTCAAACATTTTTCAGCGTGGGAGGAGAGGTTCTGCAGGAGCCAAAGGGTCAGCCTGAGCAAAAAATGCTCCAAATCCCCAGCAAGGGCGGCAATGGAAGGTGGATACCAACATCTGCAAAACATCCCTGAGATTATCCAGCCGTTACTGCTGGGAGGATTCAAAGAGTGAAGTAGGTACAAGAGGATAGATCCTACCAAGCAAGGTTGGGATCCCTGCTCACGGCAAAAAAATACTGAGCATTTTTCTTTTTCTAAACAGCTGCTGTGCAGAATGTGACATCTGCCCCAAAGCAGCCACAAGCAGGAAACCAATCAGCACCAGCAAAGCATGAAAGGACCGACATGTACACGAAACCTGGCAAACACATGGAAAAGAGGAAAACAGGAAAAGCTGGCTAACTCCAGCACTTCAGAGGATGCATCTCATCCTCCTGATGGGACACAGCCAACATAACAGGGCTAACACTGCTCCTGGTAATTCCAGATGCAGAAGAGAACAAAAATCAGTGCAAAATCAGTTTTTTCCAAAAGGGAGTCCATGTTGCAAAAAAATACTGGTTTTACTCTAAAATCATGGTGCAGGGGGCTCACAGCCCTCCCTGAGGTCTGGACTGGCTCATAGGCAGAGAACAGCCTGTTACATCCACTGCCTTCCAAGGGCTAGAAATTAATTACCCTGACAAAAAACTGAACCAGCAACACTCAGATGACTCTGCTAATGATGCTAAAGGTGATGGAAGACAAAGGCCATTGTACCCCACCTGGAAGGAGTATTTGCAGCTGTATCCTGACTGGCGGATGCGCACGGTCTCCAGCATCCCCGTGTAGCGCAGCTGCCGGAGCACCAGGCTGTCATTGAACCTCAGGGGCAGCTGCAAGGGGAAAACCAGACCAAGGATGAGCAAATATTTCCTTTCCCTGAAGCTTTTAAGTGCATGGATGGGTGAAGGGTTCAGCAGATGGAGCACATGTGCATGACACACACATTGTCAGCGATGCTACAGGAGGGAGGGAATGTGGGTCCCCAGGAACCAAACTAATCCCACTGGGATTGAATCCTGTTTGCTTGTAAGACTTTCAAACAGCTCACTAGAGAAATAAAGCCATAAAAAAGATTTTTTGCATTTCAATTGAAAAAGAGTCTCCAAGGGCATAGTTAATGTATGATATTTTGAGCAAGTAAATGATATCCAATGCAAAAAGCTTCAGCTTTAAATGCCTGGATAAAACTCGGAAGGATTAATCTACAAAGGATCCCTACATTTTGAACTGAGGGTCCTCGGCCCATGACACAATTATGTAAAATAAATTCAAGAAATATGAGTGAGTGTGATCCATGTAGTTTATTCTAAAAGTATCTGCTTTTACCTACGGAAACTTTATTTTAAGGAAGCTTCAGGGCTCAGACCCAGCACAAGTGAATTCATGGTTCTATAAATCTCTCTTATGGCTGGTCAGAAGCTTCAAAGGAGTCAAATTCATTTGTTAAATCAAATATATTTTTCATATAAATGAAAATACTATTATTTGTATACATGTGTTTCTACAAATATAAGAAGAGCCATTGCAGTTTATCAAGAGTGACATCCAAGTGATAAATCCACGCTTCCCCTTGCTCAAATCTTCTAAATTCAGCTCCACTTGAGGGTTTGTTTCCTATCTAACTCCCTGTAAAAATGGAAAAAAGATTCCCAAGCTGATTTCTAGCAGGATCTTGCTTTCTCAGGACGGCATTTACCTTCTCGGCGTTGGATCGGATGCACTTGACAAAATACGGCTCTGCTTGGCCAAGGGTCTCCATCAGTTTGTTGAGGGATGCCTGCAACAGAGGAGACACAGGGAAGGGAGAGGACACCACGGGGGATAATGAAAATCCAAATGCTTAAATCATAGACCAACATAAACTGGAATTAATTATGAGTAAATGAGGCACAGGGGAAATTGTTCTCCCAAATTAGTGTTTTAGCACAAGCAATTTGGCTGATTTTGTCTTTGCCCCCAGTAAAGAAACCAAAGATAAATATAATGCTGGCTGGATTTTCAGATCTCTGGCTTCCCTGGAGCCTAAATTCCCATCCCACTCCACACCACAAGCCTTTTCCAGCCATGAATGGGAGCTTCAAGACAAGAATTTACACCTGGCACCAAACAATCACTGATGTTTTGTTTTTTATGTTCCCATAATGCTTTTTAAATACAAATCAAATTTTCATTTATTAAAAGTGACTCCAGGCAGGATTTACTCCTGATTTTTAATTGTCAAAATTTTACTGTTGGCCTAAAAATGAATTTTTTTAAATGAAAGTTTTGCCGAGGCAAAATTGGGAATTCACAAATATTTTTGAAGTCTGCAACCCTGAACACTTCACAGTTTGTTTCTAGAGAAGAGCTTCAATGCTGGCATGCTCCTGACTGAAGGATCACTGAGAATCAAGGGGTTTCCTGGTTCCATTTTTCTATTTCCCCTTATTTATTCATCACCATTAAAAGTCTCTCCCATAAACTGAATTTACATTGGCATCACTCTACAGCCAGCTGCTCCAGTGGGATGTCATGCTGAGTTATCCTTTCACCTTGCAAACCTTTGACTTTTTGGGATGAATAACAAGCTCTTGGAAAAAAACCAGGCTGAAAATCAGAGCGTGCTGAGTCCATCAATGCTGGCCAGGTTCCTCAGCCACATTTTTTTCTTGTGTCCTATAAATACTCTGGGCATCTCTAATTGCTGAGCACATTACAAACATGGCATTGGTAAAGTGCCAGAGAGTTGATTACTCCTGATTATAATAGAGTTTAAAACTGAGTCATGTAAAGGATGTAAGCAGAGTTATAAATTTTGGAATACAGGAGTTAATAAACTGGTGTAGTATTACAAAGAAGTATTTTACCCACAGATTGGCTCACAGGAAGCCTTTTTTTCCTTCTGATCATTTCAAAGACATCTTTATGGGAAGCCTTTCATGTTTAGAAAAACATGAAAATCCTGGATGTTCATTCACATCCAGGATTTTGGAAGGAGCAAGGGATGGATCCCACGCACATGTGATGCAGCTGTGTTATGTACATTAACTTCATGCAAATATCCCTGCTCCTGTCCCAGGGAGCAGCAATAATGCCATGACGTGGCAGACCCCTGCTGGCAAGCTCCTGGTTTTCTAAAAATCTGAAATTAAATATTTTTACACAAAAGAAGCCTATTGGGAGCTTTCAACCAGCAGCAATGCTGCAGCAACCCGCTGTGCCCACACAGGCTAGTGGGAGGGAGAGGGGATACTCAAGGGACACAACCCCTTTGTTGAAAGTCCAGCAAGCAGAGTGCTCCCAGTGCTGGAAATGGTGGGAATGGGATGTGCAGGACACATAGGAGGGGGCATTTCCATTCCCTCAGGGCCATCCTGACTGAGGCAGATGGTCCAGGCACCCTCTGCCATCTGGTGGTCGGGAATCCACAAAGGACATGTGAGGTCGCTGGATTAACCCTGCATCCATCTCCTTTGTCCCTCTGCCAGCAAAACTTTCCAGCCACCCACTCGTTCAGCACTTGTACTCAGCCTTTCAGGAACCCTTCCATCCCTGTCTCCAGGGCACCACCTGTATGGGGGTTAAAGGGGAGCTCTACAGTTTTAGGTATGGGGGGTTTTGTTTTCCATTGTGAAAGCCATCCCTGCTCCTGGAGCACACTCTGAGGCAGCTATTTCCCCTACAGATTAGCCTAAGTCTAGGGATAGTGGAAATCCACAGGAGATGGAGCAGCTGCAAGCCTGGTGTTGAGGTATTAG
This sequence comes from Onychostruthus taczanowskii, assembly GCF_017590055.1. Lineage (NCBI taxonomy): Eukaryota > Metazoa > Chordata > Aves > Passeriformes > Passeridae > Onychostruthus > Onychostruthus taczanowskii. The sequence continues at coordinate 1,256,952 of NW_024503679.1, read as the reverse complement.
CCACAAAGCAGCGTTTCTCTGCAAAAAAAACCACGTTAGGAAACATTTGTGTTTCCTGCCTGTGACCCAATTCCATGCACTGCAATTTTATTAGTTTGCTCTTGATTAAAAAAGCAATGCTGCTGCTTTGTTCCTTAAAATTATTCTCTTTAACAAGTGCTCACTGAAATTAGGGATCTTTGATTTAAATGTGCTGTGAAAATATACAAAAAATATAAATTTTGTTCCCCGGGGCTTTTCAGAGTTTTGTTGGGAGAATAACTAGGTTTTGGGAAGGCCTTTCACTCCAAAACAACCCTGTTTCAACCCCTCTATGGGTATGAATTAAACTCTGCAGGAGTGAATTTTGACCAGAATACCATTAGATTAGACAAGGCTAAATATATAAATTTACAGATGTGCCTTCTGCAAATTATATATACACATGTGTGTGCATGTATTTTTAATTATTTACTTTTACCCACACCTACACACAGAGACTTTCTAAATATAAACCACTTCTCCAAAAAAACCCCAAAGCAGTCAAAATTACAAGTCAAAACCAACTCAGACATGCTTAGAACACAGATTTTAAGTGAAAAGCTGCTTTCTATTATTACCACCTGCCCGTGCACATGTCTTGTAGCAGCTTCCAAGCCGTGATGCACATACAGAAAAATCCCAGGTTGGAAAAGACCTTTAAGATCATTGAGCCCAACTGTGAGCCCCGCAGTGCCAAGTCCTTGGAGGATTATTTTCCCTGCACCAACCCTAGGGATGGCTGACTGGCACATCTCACTGACAACATAAGATTGATCCCTCCTCTGAATTCCCCTGCTCACCAGGAGATAATGCAGCAGGATTCTGACTTTTCTGCCCATATTAAAATTCCCATTCTGTCTCAGAACAGATTATGCTGGATGAGAGTATAAAGACTACAAAAAACGTGATTTGGGGATTTGATGGTTTCTGGATTTGGGGGAGAAAGCACCACAGTATGATGTACCAGAGGACAGGATGCACCAGCATCTCCTCCTGCAGCTCATCCTCATGTCCCACCTTGCACCAGCATGTCATCCCCCATGATACCCATCCCCCCTCTTATTTCTCTCCATTTGCACCCTCCAAATACCTGCCATGTCTCCCAGTTCCCTCAAGCCCTCAGTGGGATTCATGGACTAAATGCTGCAGGGGATGGGGCAGGAGAGTGCCTGGAGCAGGGGGTTTCCCTCTCTCCATCAAAGGAAAGGGCTCACCTGGAACTGGGCACTGATGCTGGGTGGTTTTTTCTTCTTATGGAGGTGGAGGAGGGATTTGGTGATGCGGTCGTGCAACGTCAGGTTTGTGAGGTGCTTGAGGGACTTCACATCCAGCAAGTGCTGTGGAAAAAGAGAGAATCCATAAAAAACTCCAGCTGTTATCATCACACCATCTGCTATATCCCTCCTTTACCCTCACAAGGCTTCCTCAGGTGATGTAATCTCAACAGGGACACTGGGGGATGGCTTCCCTGTGAGGGTGGGCAGGCCCTGGCACAGGGTGCCCTGAGAAGCTGTGGCTGCCCCATCCCTGGCAGTGTCCAAGGCCAGGATGGATGGGGCTTGGAGCACCCTGGCCTACTGGAAGGTGACCCTGCCCATTGCAGGGGGTAGAACTGGATGACCTTTAAGGTCCTTTCCAACACAAACCATCCTATGATTCTAGGATTCTCCTCACTGTTAATGAGCAGTTAATTGACTAATTGCATCAGTGCCTCTCCAGATGCAAGATGGACATAGAGAGGAGTAAAAACAATGTTTGCTCCTCTCCTGGTGCTCTGTTTCTGACCACGGATGCAGCATCAGTGAGGACCACAAAAAGCCTTATTCTTCTAGGGACAACAGATGTCCTGGCATCTCTTAAAATATAATAAATGTAGTCAAGACAGAGGGAAAGTAACAAGCTTGTTGTCTATCAGGTATCAGCTCTCCTGCATCACTTACTTGCTCATTTTAGTTTAGAGATTTAGTTATTAAATTTCACCAGCATGTACATACTCCTCAGAAGGAGGAAAAAGGAGACAGAGCAGCTCCAAGGAGGATGTAAGTGCTCATATCTCTCTCTCCCAGCAGAAATCAGGGGTGAAATCCTTTGGGTTTATATGAATGAAAGAGCCCTAAACAGAGCTGAGTTGACACAATGGTCTTCTTCATATCCAGCAGCATCACATGACTGGGCTACAGCCTTAACCCACAAACCACAAGGGGGAAAATGCTGCTTCTCACTCACCTTTGGGAGACTGGGTTTGGCTTTGAAGTTCTTATTTCGCCTGGGGAGATAATAAATGGCTCAGGTTAATCCACAGTGCAATTGTGGAATGGAGGAGTTTATGAAACCAGCCCTCCACATCCCCCTGACATCTGCTGTCAGTAGCCAGCACTGAAATAGGGCTGGCCCTGCATATTGCAGACTGAGAGGGGTGTATCCATTTCATGGGAATGGTTACATTGGAAATGATGGTATGCTGGGAATTTGGGAAGAGTGAAGAAGCCAGGTCACAAAATGATTGACCAGCCTCCTGCTTTCCAAACCCCATGTTCATTCCAGCCACCCTGGAATGCTCCCTGAACCTTCGAGGAGGCTGCAGTGTGAATCATCTGCCCAGATAATTACAATGGAAACTTTGATAAGATGTTAAAAGTGTGACTGCATTACATGGCTGCTGTATCTCCAGACTGTGTGACCAGAAGGTTTGTTCCTTCTCTTTCTTCTCTTTGTCTGTCATTCTGAATGAATGAGACAAATTAAATCAGACATGTCAAATGTACTGGCGTTGCTTCGACCCAGCTGGGAGACAGCTCCAAGTCTACTTGGCACCCTGAGAGTTTTATATCCTGGCTATTTACATTCCCCTAACTACCCTTGCTGCTCATTTTTGTGCTGCAGCAGTAAAGCCCAGACCCCTCCTGGGTACTGACATGAGGATGCCATGGGCTCTCTCCAGCAGTTTGCTGTTGGTGGTGTTGACGAATATCCCATCTTTGTCCAGGAAGGTGCCAGGGCTGCTGAGCCTGTTGTGCCTCATCCCCATCCGGCCATTCCAGCCAACTCCATAGGCATCCCTGCAACACCAGACACTGTTAGGAAGAGATAAAAACCACGGTTCCATGATAAAAACAGACCCTAAAATAAGCCATTGGTAGAAAATGAGCTGCTGCTTTTTTCTTTCCATTGTTCACTTGCTCCCATGGGATGAATCCCTGGTGCCAGACAGCACATGAAGCCATCATCTACTAAAGCACCTCTCAAAGATCAAATATTCACAAAAGGAACAAATTAACAGCAGGACAATAACAGCTCTCCCAGACAGAAACCTTGAGTCTGCAGATACCTCTAGATACGTTTAGTGGTCTGAAGGACACAAGGCCATGACACCTGGTGCCGACTCTGTCTCCTCAAATTCACACAATCATTCCATTCAGAAAAGAAAAAGCAAATCTAATTTGCAATAAACTCATTATTTGCCACAAAGATGGATGTCAGCCCCAGCTGGATGGATGGGTTAACCCAGAATCACTCTCTGGGACCTGGTTACAAATCAGTCACTCAATTTGGTACCCTCTGCCACAGAGCATAACTGCTGTGGTCTCCAGAAATGCCCACCTGGCTTCAGAAGGGCTAAAGGAAACAAGGAGAGGAACCAAAATCCTCTCTTGGAGGGATGGAAACAGATACTTGACCAAACTGCATATCAGGACAAAAAATTTCTAGAGATGAGGAGCCTTTCAGTGGTGTCTAGGGGACATGAAGCCTCTTATGGGCAGCACCCCACCAAAATACTTTTGGCTTGGTGGGTTTTTAATGGTTTGTTGGGGGTTTTAAATTCTAAAATTTTTATCAGCCTTGCAGAAATCATCATACAAAATAAAAGCAATTTAAGGAAGGATGTGGGGGCTGCAATGCACCCCCTCCCCATCATCACCCAAGTTATCTCATACACGAGGAAAAGGACCAGGAGGAGACTCCAGGCTGCACCAGGTCATGAGGATGCTGAAGGACACGGTGGTTTAAACATGGCCTCAGGCACTGGCCACTTCTGAGCTCTGACAACAAGGCAGTCCTTTGCCTTAAAGTCCTGATTTGGATGAAAGGCAAATCTCAAGTGCCACTTGGAAATTAAAAATTAAAGGATGTAAAGCTGTATGTTCAGCCAGCTCAAAGCCTGGAGCCAGATCCTCCGAGCAACGTCACCTCACTGCCTCATCTAAGCACTTCCCAAATTCCTTCCTGATCCTATTAAATCAGCATTTTGACATGGACCACTATTATAAGGAGGGATCAATCACAGCAAAACAAAACCCCTAAGTGCTCCACGACCTGCTTTCTTAAGCATTCCATTCACAGATGGTTAGTGAGAAGCCTGAATATCCAAGAGATCCCTGGGACTTTTCACCTTTCTTCTCTTTACATCTCAGGTACCATCCACCAAAACCCTCCTGTTTGCAGGTGGGAAAAAAAAAAATCACCACTTGATGGGAACCACTAAAACTCAATAGCCACTTTTGGGATGTACAACACCATTAATCTTGGCCAGCCTCTCTGGAAAATCCTTGAAATTCCCACGTGGTTTTAAAAAACCCAAGAGATAAAATGACAGCTCTGTTCGTTATGGACACTTTAGGATGGATACGTTCACAGGGCAACAGATGCAGGCTTTTGGTACTTTGGGGTCAATCCCCTCACCTAGCCCAGCCAGCTGCTTCCACACCAACACCTGCTCAGACAACCCTGCACATAAAAGTGTCACTAGTGAGCACAAACCAGCAGGATCCCAACCAGCCCAAGTGGTTTTGGTTAGGCATGACCTGGCCTTAATTTCTCAGCAGTTGGGGAAGGCACTTGGAACACTCTGCTGAAGCCTGGTTTCCCACCCAGCATGTGCAAACCACCCGTCCACTTTTTTTCTGAGATCAGAGGAGAGCACTTGGCTCCCTAAACTCTCCACAGTGACTTCCTGAGTGATGTCATGCCTCAAAATTGCTTTTAGAAACAGGCCCCGGGCTATCCTGTAGGTTGGATGCACAACCAGACTTATCAGCGACCACATGATCATGAGATGGCTTTGAAAGCAATTCCTGTTTGATTTGGAGCTGTAAATGGCCTGCCAGTCGATCTGCTGGGAAGCTGCTAATGCCAGTCTCTCTTCCAGCCCTGTTACCTGCGCTCCTGTGCTCACCTCCTCTTGCCCAACAAGTGCCATTTACCTGAAATACCAACCTTCATCAAGGGTGACACGACCCTCCAGATCAAAAGCAGCCACAATGAAAGGGATCAAAATCACCAGCCTACTCTGAAAGCACAGGCTGGACCTTGGAGATCTTATGAGATACCTGTTTTCTACTTCCAGAAGGAACGGGCAAAGGTGACATTTGGGGACCCATTACTGATGATGCCCAAGGGAAGATCACAGACCATGGTATTGAGGCATCACAGGAGGAGGAACACAGGAGTTAGGATGACTCCAAAAGCACTTTTTTTCTGCAAATAAATTCTCAGATTGAAGCTGCTGGTAGGACACAGCTGCTGAGGATGAGGAGGAAAACACAGTTCCTCAATTTTGGCTGTTTAGGCTGACGTGTCTGCTGTGCTGGCATGGGCTAAGCCACATAACCAGAGCTGACCACATACTGAACTCCACAGTAAATAAACATATCCTCCTCCTTGCCTGGGTCAGGAGGAGTTTCCCTGCCTTTACAATGTCCCTTTGCTGAGATAATTGAAATCTTTTGAGCTATAAAAATGTTGGCAGCCCCACCTCCCACTCTACAGTGCCCCCAAAGCTGGAGCTGGGCAGTAAAGAAAAGCCCTGTCCCAGTTCATGGATGCTCCAAAGGTGCCAAAGGTTGGATAGAGAAACTGCAGGAATCCTCTTATCTCCAAGGGAAGATCTCCAAAGGGACAAAGTTTCAGGTTACGTTATCTTGAGGGAAACTTGCACAATCAGAGGTGCTGGAAACAGGGAACGTCACCTCTGGAGACACCAACCTTCCCTGCTTTGAGCGTTTCCAAGGACTGGCTGTCATTGCAACCCAACCCATCAGGGCCCCAGCAGCTGCAGCATTATGAGAAAGGAAAGGAGGGTGGCAAAGACTGAGCTGAGGACAGCCAGGGTTGCATCACCTTCCCAGGATAGGGTGGCATTGCTTGCACCACCTGGATTTCTGCTCAAATTCGAGAAGTGGCACAAATTTATTAATTTAATCACACCATTTCAAGTAAATTCCATGCTCTCTAACCACTGAAATGGACTTGTAATGATGTGAGAACATTCAGTTCTCCTTCATAGGGTGCCACTGCCTCTCTCAAAGGGGAGGAATTCAGAAGAAGAAGGACATTCTATTCTTGATGACACTCAGAGAGCACATGGTGAACAAAACCAGGCAGAAGAAGCCACTTTTCTTCCCCTAGAAAAAAGGAACGATGTATACCTAATTTTTGTTGTGGCCATTTGGCATTAAAGCCATTAAAAACGAGTCTTCATAATACCCTTGAAGGATATTTAATTTTGTGTGGAAGGGAAGCCACTGAGATGCAAGGACTGATTTAATGGGCACATTTCAGGAGACAGACTCCCCTTGACTTGTTCTGGGCTTCCCATTAACCTCAGAGCAGCCATAAAGACACACCTGGATATCTGCAGCTCCAAGCAGTGGTTGTAGGAGCTGAGGGTGTTCCTACCACTTCCCTTCCCAGCACACACCTGCTCAGAGGGAAGCAGAGAGGCACCACATGCCTTTATAGGGGTATTGGGAAAATCAGACCTCCTGGGATGTGAGGAGGGATAGCACAAGAGTAGCTGGGAAAAGGATCAGTACCCAGACATGCCTTGGAAATGAAGACTTTGGCTTCACAAGCAAGTTAATTCTTGTGAATTAACAAGAAGGGGATGGAGATGGAGGAGGAGAAGGGGCACAGATCTGTATCTCAAGCGTAGACCTGAGTTCATTCAGTAGCTACTTAAATGGCCAGAAACTTCAAGGAGGGATTTAAAAATAAAGATGTACATAAAATCTGTAAAAAATTAATCAATTTTTAAGCAAATATGCTTTTTTTCCCCCTGAAAACAAGCAAGCATTTGGCAAAGTACCATCTCAAACTCCATAACTTCCAGGTTTTCCACATTCCAGGGTGCCTGGAGCCACCACATGCTGTATGCAGTTCTGCACCCACACCTGTCCTCCTTAAATGACTATTTCCTTGATATTGGCACATTCATTTATTTTTTTAAGCTTCTTATCCCCTCCTATACCCACCACCAACAACTGCTGCCTTTGACACAGGGAAGTTGCTTTTCCTGCCTGCTGTTTTGTCAGGAAAGGTGTTTAGATCTGATCACATGGCAGAGAAAGAAGGAAGAGAAGATAAGACTGATAGGTGAGATGGAAGAAATGTCAGTACAGTCATTTTCAGGTACAGACAGTGCTCTCCCATCCCAGATCCCTGCCATGCCAAGGTAAAAGCAGGAGCCTTACCGTGGGCTCCTCTCGTTGATGGTGTTGACTCCCTGGAGGTCTGAGAGCGGCGTCCGTGGGCTCTTCCGAGTGATACCTGAAGCAGCACATGAGGAAGACGTTTCCAGCTGGCTCATACCCAACAGATAATTAGCAGAGCCATCCCCACAGACAATTAGCAGAGCCATAGCTGAGGCCTGACTCTGGCGCGGAGCAGCGCGGACGTGTCCTGGCACATGCCGGGTGCCAGGGATGCCATCGCTCCCCAGTCCCACCTCCCTGCCAGAGTCATCACCCTCGTGAGTAACACTGTTTGCTCCAGCCTCTCATTCCTCTCCCACACACACACGGGGTGTTTTAGGGACATGCTGTCCCAGCTAGCAAATGGGGTGAGGGAAGGAGATGATGGGGGAGAGCAGTCACTCATGTTCTCCATGTCCAAAAGATTCCCAAGCTTTCCATTGAGCATGGGATAACCCAGCTGCATGGGTAAAACACCTGGACATAATTAGATTACTTGGAAAAATGGTAATTTATTCCTTAGACACTTCTTCTCTCCTTCCCTCCAAATATATGGACATGTGCAGCAAATAGGAAATGCTTTATATACTATTTCATAAAGGCTTGATCGCCTATTGAGCCTACATTCTTTAATACCTGGAATAATTTATTTGTAATAAAATATAACTAATAAAACAACATACTAAATAAAGTATCTATTTTGTATTCAGCCAAGGTAGCTGCCACACATGGTTACAGTAGCAGCTGTTATCTGCCCTGAAGTGGAAATGTTTTGTAACCAAGCACTTAGGAAGACAGGAGACAATTATTGTAGACAACAAAACACTTCAAGTCATCAAACCACAAAAATATAAAGATCTGATAATGTGGAGTTTGACATGAAAACAGCTGAGCAATTTTATAACTGTCTCAAAATCACTGCTGTGAGACAGGAAAAATCACAGCTCTCACCTCAGCATGGGGAAAATGTGTTTTATTCTACCCTGAGACATCTACAGTGGGGAAAAAAGGGGGAAAAAAAGCTTTCTAAAAAGAAAAAAGTCTAAACTATGGTTTGTAGCAGGACAGGAGGAAGCAATGGCATATCCCGTCCTCCCTATATTTATAATTCCACTATTTCATGCAGCCCAGCTGCTAAGCTAAAAGATGTCCTGGCGATTTTTTATTCTGAAAGATGAGCACAAAGCAAATACACTGAGACCTGAGCCTGTCCTGCTGTTCTGAGCCTGGAATTCCTGAGGAGAAGATGAATTCCTACCAAAGGCATCCCTTTAACAGGGCATTTACCACCCTCCTTGCCCTGTTAAGGTGTTGTAACTCTCATCTTGAAGCTGAACACGAGAATCTGTTCATCTTGAATTGGGGAGGAGATCCCTGAAAAGGCTGATGGTCCACCTGGTTAAATTTTTGCATCTAAAGATGCCCAAATATTCTGGAAATGTCAACAAAAGAAAATTTGAGGGTGTGCTGTCCCTTTGTCCCTGTGTGTATCTTTGAACCCTGCTTGTGCTCCAAGGCAGGACCAAACAAATGACTCCAGCTGAGAAGGCTTGGCATCTCCAGCACTGGAGGGTTTTGGAAAGCAAGCAGGTAATGCATTTGAGTGCTTAACAATACCCAAGCTCAAAACTCTTTTCAATCCCTCTTCTTGCCATGTAATCCATTTTTGGGTTACACTTCTGGTCTTAAGAGTGTTCTTGTACCTCTTTTTAGGACTGGCATTTCTGTGTTCAAAGTCCTGATTTAGAGCACAGAAACCCAATTGTAAATGTGAATAACCATGAATCTGCTTAAAATGTTGCATTAGTACTTTGTGTAGCTAGTTTTAGACTAAGGAAGCACCTAATGTCTAGCTGGATCTATTTTTAATATAGATTAAATGAATATATTTTAATATGCCTGGATACTCCTCCATTAAGGCCCAGAAGGCTTTTCTTGTCTAAAGGAGTCCATGAAAAATGGGATTTCACTGGTGTTTCCAATATTTTTTTAATACATACCCTTCTTTTTGGAGCAAAATCTTGTCTTCCTACCCTTCTGTCAGGCTGAGACACAGCTTGATCTGGTTTATACTTCAGGCAGGAAATTATTCTGATTTTTGAAGCATATTCCCTTTCCTTCAGCAGGAGTGTTTCAGAAAGACAGACTGATTTACCTAACAGGTCTTTGCCCTTGTTGAGAAGAGTTTTGGATAAGCCCTGTCTACTCTCTATGGTGAATGCCAACCAGAAGACCTCCAGTCTTGATTCAGAGGTGTCTAAACCCAGTGCCTTGCCCTGGGGGAACGGGTGGTAGAGTATTAGGGGAGCAGCTGATGATAAGGGAAGGGTGACCAGTTGGCTCCAGAAGCTGAATACCAAGGGACCCACAGGGAATCTCAATAAACTCATCAAACCAATTTGTTTTCTCTCTTTGCTCAGAGCTAATTGCACAGTTCAAAACAAGGGGATGGCCTTGGTTCCTGTCTCAAGGATGATGTGGATGTATAACCTCATCTGACTTGTGGGAAAAGCCAAGTCCCCGGAGCCAAGCTCACCTGATGTATTCTGAACTGGAACATTCCACATGCTCCAAGCCCACTTGAGCTTGCCAAGGCTGGGAGCCTGGGGAAGCAGGAGCACACCCCGTGGGGAGATGGGAAGGATCTCTGAATGCAGAACAAGAATTACTCGTTTGCCTGGTCAGATGCCAATTCACAAACTGGCAATGTTCTCCTTAGATCCACTCACTGGATTTATCCTAAGAGATGCCAAATTGTGTGGACTCATCTATATTAGTGAGGTTTTGAGGTATTGAGCTCAACAGTGCTTCCCATTATTATGGGAACTCAACTCAACTTCCTGCTCCCATTCAACTTCCTGCTTCCCATAAAATTAAAGCTCTTAAGTATCTCTTGAGTTGTGTGAATTTCCTTTTTCCCACCTAAGGAAATGCAAACTAAACCCCCCAAGATCTCCCATACTGCTGAGCCAACTTAAAAATTAAAGTTAAATTGATTCATCAATTGCAAGGAAAATTACTCTGCTGATAACTATCTTCCTTTCCACGGGTTTCTTGGTAGTATCAGTAATGTCACTTGGCACAACACCTCTTAATAAATGTAAAATCAAGCAAAATTTAGTATCACTCCTTTATATTTTCTTATAGCAGTGTTGGGAACATGTGGGGAAAATAACATAGTTAAATTAAGAATGAAAGCCTAAATTAAGACCTAAACCACCACTGCTCCCCCCGTCCCACATGCTGCAGGAAGCACAGACATCTGACAGAAGGTTTATAACAGGAAAACCATATTTAGGAAGATTTAACATGCACCTACTGTACTTACCATGCTCAGCTCTACAGAAAAAAAAGGTGGTTTCCACTTACACCTAAATTTCATGAAGTTTAAGCAAGTTTGGACTGAGGCTTTGCCCATGCAGAGCAGATCTGTTTCTGTCAGCTTTAACACGCAACATGAATGAAGAGAATAATGGTAGGAAAATAACACATCTAAACATGAGAGCACCAAATATCTATTTAAATTAAAAAATAAAATAGAGTAGTGCAGGCAAGAGTGTCCATGTTGTCATGCAGGATGAGTTTATTACATGACAGAGGAGTGAAGATGAAGAAATGGAGACCAAGTATATTATTCCATAAAATGACATTGACAATGCCTCTGTTTTAAGTAAAAGCCCTGGGACACAATATTTCCACAAGTTAAAGATATTTCTGAAGTCCAATGAAATCCAAATTAAGTTGAATTCCAGCTGTACCAGCCTTGTATCAGGAATATTCACAGTGAGTAAACAGGAAAATTTGCAACAGAATTATTTTTCCAAGATCTCAAGAGATATGGGTTTGCTTTTAATTTGACTCTTCCAACTCTGCCTAATCATTTCCCAACAGGTTCAAAACTGCTCTGAGGCAGCTGGTTTGATCATGGAGGGCTCCTCAGGCACTGATTTTTTATCCTTTCCACATGGAATGCACCTGGTTTCCATTTCTGGACATGTGAGTGTGGTATCAGAGGGGAGGGCGGGTGGTGGAGCCTTACTGTACTTCTCCTCCTTGCACCTCTGCAGGATCTCTAAGCTCCTCTGATGAACTGGGTGGTGGAGAAAGCTAAAACTATCCACACTTTTCAAAACCGCACATGGCACTGCATCATCATGCCCTTGGGAAGCAAAATAAAAACAGACAAAAAAAATTGAGAGAAGAGAAAGATTTTATAAGCAGAAGTTAGGAGAGGGGAAGGAACAAGCCCAAAGGAGCTCCACGGTCACAGGTTTTTGTGCTTGACACAATTTAACTGTGGGTTCCTCCTCACAGCACTGTGGCATGGAAGCAATAGGCTGGACCACGTCCCAGTCCTAATTATAATCCTCATTAGACAGAGCATAAACACTTAATAATCACTCCAAGATTATTTGGGCAAAAAGAGGATTATTAGATAAATATTTACTTTTATTAACATATTTTTAAAATCCCTTGTGTGGCTCTGCCCAGTGTTACCCTCAAATTCCTGTCCAGGTGCTCCATGACACAACCACCTGGAATTCTCATCAGTGTTACATTTTGCTCCAATTTTGCCAATTAAAAGGAAAAGTGTGAATTATTTGCATTAAGCACCATTTCCATATTCCCTGAGGGCAGAGAACACAGAGTCTGGAGTTTGGCAGGATAGGTTTGAATTGGAAGAAACCATCAATGTGTGGCAAAGAGGACTTCTGATGGCCCAGCTGTGAGCACAGGGTGGAGGAGAGGTGACACCAGTGACAATGTGCCAACACACAGTGTCTCTCTGTCATGCTTAGCCAAGTCCAGGACGTGCCACACTCCCAGTGAGGCGTGGGGAGGTCACCGTGGAGTCACTTTGTGCCAGCACCTATGGGAGCATTTCATATCAACAAATCAAACCATGGGAAAGGACTGATCTGAATTTTCCACAGGAACACTGTCAAGGGGTGTCTTCCTCACCTTAACACCAGTGAGACCCCAAACACCAAACTTTTGGCTGCTGTCACGTTTATTTGGCAAGTGCAGCCTTTTTTACTGATTATTTTGAGGGCAGTGGTTTTTTTGGTGATCAGCTTCTGAATAAATCTGCAGAAGACAGTGGGATTATTTTCAAGCAGGAATTACCCAAGGAGCACCCCTTGTTGGCTAAATCCAACTGCAGAGCCCATCAAGGACAGGCACAGCCTCAAGACCACAAAACCTTCATCAGAGGAAGGATTTAGGTCCAGCAAAAACATGTCTCCACAGCCTAGTTTGTATGGATAACATTTTTTCCATTAAGTTTCTGCTATGAATTAGAGGGTTTTGCATAATAAATGTGTATTGATGACAGCAAAAATAGTCAGTCAGCCAATTTTCTTTCCTAAAAAGCTTGACAGTGTTCCTTTAATCCAAGTTCACAAACAAATTCAGTTCTAACACGCAGTTCTATTGGACTACTTCAATCTTCATTGATAAACTTAGTAATAAAAATAATTAAAAATCAAATTATTGAAGAGTTCCACCCTTCAGCTTAAGTGCAGCTCGCCCGATCCTGGCATCTTTCATTCAAGCAGTGTTGGCAGCACCCTAAGAAGCATCACTCAGGCAGAAACACAAAGGTACCAAAGTGACACAAAAATTCACAGTGACACCACTTTGCTGCTTTTCACCTTCAAGTTAACAAGGACAATCACACAATCACCAAAAGCTGCACTAGGAGGGTATCAGGAGCGCAAGAAAAGAAGAGTCCCCAAAGCCAGCAAGAAAAAAATGCTGATTATCCTTCCAGAAGCATGTGCTTGGCATGGAGGAGACAACCAGAAGGATGATGTGGAAAGGAAGCAGAGCAAAATTTCGCAGAGCTGCTTACACATAAGCCAAGGATTTTTCTGGAAAAACCCTGTTGGGTATTGCAAGCATAAAAGCATGAGAGATCCAGTTGGGGTTCAGACAAAGAATGCAAAGAGACTTTAATTAAAAGAAGCAAGATTTGGATATTTCCCTGCTCCCTCACTTTAACTGCCTAATGGATGGGGAAAGGGTTAGAAGAATGGGCAGCACATCTTGAAAAAATATCTGTACAAATATAAAGTGTGTGCATGTGGATGACTGTGTGAGAGAGGCTTTTCTTACTCTACCATAATTTGCCAGCAGCTCCACATCTGTAGGCAGGCAGATGCTCAAGTCAGGCTAATTAAAGCCATCAAGGTTTGATAAAAACCAAAATAAACCTCAAACGTGCTGCTTTTGGTTCTCTGCTTCTGTCTATCAAGACAGGAGAATTTTAGTGATACTTTTATAACTCACAAATGTTTTCTGCCATAGAGGCAAAGCATCAATTGGGGGCTTTTCTGCACTGTTTTGGAGAAGGGAAGGGAATTCCAGCATCTGGCAGTCGCGCTGTCCTGATAGTGGCTGAGCCTTCTGTCCATGTCTACCTCTTCCACAGCCACCTGCTTTGGTGACAGGATTTTGGAGGAGGACAATGGAACAGGGGATGGCTGTAAGGTCACATCAGCAAAAACACAATTAAACCCTGCTACTGATCTCACCTTGCTAAATGTGACTTGGGCAAAGTCAGAATCCCAGAACGATTTTGAGTTGGAAGGGACCTTAAAAATCATCCAGTCCCACCCCCTGCCACAGGCAGGGACACCTTACACTACAGGTTGCTCCAAGGCCTGTACAGCCTGGATGGTCATGCTTGGACGTGGTGGGCAGCTCTCCAAAGAGGGCAAGGACAGCGATCCCAGCTCTCCTCTGCTTGTAGGTTAAATTTTTCCCACAGATAAGGTGTACCTCAGTATGGAATTTAGATTTAGGTCATCACCTCCCAGTAGTGTTGCCTGTATAATGGAGACTTTCTCATTACTTTTTCCCAATTTGATGCACATAAAAAATTTAGGGTATAAATGACTTGTGGATTGTTGGTAAGTTTAAGACAAGCCTTACCCAGCTTTCTGAGGGGTTTGTTTTTTTTTAACTCAAAACCCAGAGGGCACAAAGCACAATGCCATCTGAATAGAGGCTAAAGGACATGGACAGATAATGGAGCAGCACCATGACAAGGTTTATAAATGCAGCCATCACCACGTATTAGTTAATTTTGGTATGGAAAGAGAAGGCGATAGTGGAATTGAGTCTCAGAATTGTCTCAAGACCTCCTGGTCTCATCCAGTTACATACAGATATCTCTATATATATCTATAATCATAGCTATATATTGATACAGATATACATAGAAAGAGAGACATAAGCAAGGTACTGCTACAAACTCTGGACTGAAAAGCGGGAGTGAGGAGACGAGCACAGCAGTGTGCAGGACCATTTGCCAGAGACACAGAAAGCGAAGCAGGGCTTGAAATCAGCTCTTACTTCCTGAGATTGAATGATTTTTTTCTTATCTTCTGGATTACCTCATTTGAGTTCAGCCTGGGGTTCAGCATGCAAGATGAAAATGCAAAGATGGATTTTGGAAGCCAGCTCTTTGGAGTGGCCTTTCTCCCGAAGCCAAACATCTTTGCCATCTCCCTCTTTGGTTACTCTGTCCAAAAATGCTGCCTTCATGTGCCAGACAGACCCAGGCTCATGAGAATCAGCTCTTCTCTTACACCACATTCAGGAGGTGTCAGAGGAAGAACCTCAAGACCCGAAAATTGATTTTTTGCCTGCTTCTCTTCTTGGGATTTGCTCCCAAGAAAATTATTCTTTCTGTTCGAACAGCTGCCTCCTTATGCTCCTTGTCCCAGGCTCCCTCACTCTCCACCCTGCAAACCTCACTGATTACAAAGTAATTCATGGTGCAGCTCTGCCTTTAATTTTAACCCAGCTGACATTTTCCCTGCTGAGGCTCTAATTCCATCACGGATTTCAAGCCCTCTTGTGCCCAGAAATGAACAGTAATAGCTTGTACCCGTCTTTCCGAAATTGCTTTATGCCAAGAAATGGTCTAAAAGCACAGCCAGGTCTTGCCTGCCACAGCATGATGATGCACCATCACTTTCCTTTAATTTAATGCCCCTGTGATCCGTGGTTCTGGATGACTGCAAAGCCATGAATTTTGCTAGACAAGAGACATGCTCTCCTGCAGCTGAAAGGGTGAACAGCTTGGAAAATCATAGGAAGATTTATCGCCTTTTTTTGTTTCCAGATGTAACTAAGAGTTCAAGAATTATTAAAAAAATAAATTGCCTTTTTTTGCTGGATAATTTGTATGTCTCTGTTTGAATGACTTGTGTCTTTCTATCCATGCATCCTACAAAGATGAAAAATTAAAGCAACAGTAAAATGAATATATTTCCTTATGATACGTTAAAATCCAAATGTACCTTTAAATGCGATTCCTGCAAAAAATCTACCTGTTATTTAAACAAATTTTCTAATAGATTCAAAACTCCTAATAAGTCAGGCTACTTAAAACAGGGTAATAACATATTAGACCCAAATTACTGCTGAAAAACAGGCTCCAGGACCAGGTGATGGGCACACGTACCAGTTTTCTTCTCCACGTATCGTTTTCCAGCCTCTCTAAAGGCCACCATGGCCCTGAAAAAGGCCCTCAGGACAGCCCAGCGGAAAACAGCCACGGGATCAATCCCAATCATGCCACAGACAAAGGCGTTCTTGCTGCTCCTCAGGAGAGCCACGATGTCCGGGCGCATGTGATCCGTGTTCTTCTCCCGGAAATCCTAGGGAAGGAGAAGGAGAAGGAAAGAGGAAAAGAAACAATATCCACATGATACTCCAGGTAGGAACTTCCAGGCTATCTCTGGGCCAGCACAATTATTGAATCCTGTTTCTTTTTTCTCTCCTGCTCCTATACTGGATACCTCTTTATGATCATCATCTCTGATGTTTATCGTGTGTATTTATTGCATCAGAAACATGATGAGAGATTTGCAGCTGCAAATCCCGAGGCTATTTCTCACACGGGCTCATCTGGCCACCGGAATTCCTTCTGCTAATAAGTGGCATGAATAGAAATGGGGTCAACTTTGGAATAATTTGCATGGGATTCCAGAAAGCACATGTAGCATGTGGGATGTGGAGACTAAGCACACATAACCTGTATTAAAAGTGGCTAATGATGAGGAAAACACTGGGTTTTCTACACACATCAAGTTCAGAAAGGCCACCAGACACCCAATTTCAACTTGTTGTTGGGGTGTAGAACTGAACTCACTGTGCTTCCCTAAATTCTTCCCAAAATGCCCACGTGAAGGAGAAAGGGAAGACCCTGTCCCTACTACATTTTCATTTCCCCAACACTTCTCTCCTGACCCTCCCATCTTCTTGGGCCAAGTCCTCTCCAAAACATCTCTGTGGAGCCTCTGAGGATTTCCTTCCCAGTCCCAGATTTAGATGAAAGCAACTGCTGGTGAACAGCTGGGTGACAGACCTTGACTCCGTACTTCACTTTGCCCGCGTAGTGTTTGATGATGAAAGCTGGCTCCATCACTGCTGGGAATTCAATGTAGGAGTTCCCTTCGTGTTGACGCTTGAATTTGTCCAGCAGCGTCTGGTTTGTGGCTTGAGGAAAACTGAGTGGAGAGAATTGAAAGGAAGAAGCTGTAAACCTAACAGGAAAACTTTTCCACTTCTTTCATGTCCATGAAGGGGAAAACAGAGACATTCTGAGCTTCCACTTCTTTGTCTATTTCAGTAGAGAAAGCCAACCCTCCATCCTCAAACTTCATGGAAATCTGCAGCATGGGGATGTATTTCACAACTTCACCCAGTTTAAGTTTTTTTTATCCCAGTACAATATCACTGGGAAAGTATCACTGCTGGTCTCTTGTTAACAAGACAAGAAGTGGGGGAGAAACCTGCAAGGCAAATGGTGGGAGCAGACCTCGTGCCCCTGGCCACGTGGATCTGAGGTGACGTCAGCAAAACCCACCTGGCCTTTCCCTGACTTTCACATGGAAGAAACTGGCACGAGCATCCAATGGGAGAACTGTACTGCTCCACACCAAGGCAGCCCCACGTTCCCCCAAGAACTTCTCCTGAGACACATAGATGCAACCAAGGATGCAAATCTGAGCTAAGGCCCTGATGCCCATGAAACCCTGTGCAAGTGCAGCCCCTATGGACAAGTGCCCTCACTTCACTCTAGTTCAATTTTTACCAGTAAATTGATAAATCCACCTTATATCTCAATAACAGCACCTACACATCCTGCTTTAACTCAAACACTTGGGTTCAGCACCTTCACATTGTCACACCCCAAGAGACAAGGAAAGAAATGAGGAGAGAAGCAAAGGAAACCTGTTCCCTTCCCTTGAATGGAAAAAATTCTGGAAAGGAATTTTAATTATTATTTTTAAGGCTTTTTGCTCAGCTGGCTGATTCTCCACTCTGTGTGTTGCCACCTCAAAAACAACACTAGAAACACCAATCAGCCCAGTGAGCTATTAGCACCTTTCTGGGAAGCTGTTTTTTTTTCAGAAAACTGAAGGATAAACACATTTTAACTGAAAAACAAATGTCATTTCCAAAGCCAGCATTTTCCTACTCACTTGCTTTCCTCATCCAGCAGATGGAGCAGCCCTGTTGGCTTCTTGCTGATCAGGTTGATGCAGCTGGAGTTGTCTATGTAGTCGATGTTGTGCCAGCTAATTCCTTCTGCTCTATATTCCTCCTAAAAAAAATAAAATCCCACAGATGACATAATGATGATTTGGTGCAAGCAAAAATAAAAGACAAAATCGAAAGGGTTTTGTGGAAACTGATAACCCATTTACCGAAACAGACATCTCTCCTGCAAATATTCCATCAATGCTTTCTGTGATTCCAAAGAAAAGGATAAAGAACCTCTGGAACAACCTGAAACAAAGCGAACCACAGAGCATTTCCCAATTTCAGATGCACCAGACATTTGTTTGGACTCAGGGTGGCTGTGTGGGAGTCCAAGCCTGCCAAGGACGTCCAGCATGTGTCAACTCCCCCTTTTCTTTTCCTATATTCCTTCTAAATCACAGCATGATTTGGGTTGGAAGAGACCTTAAAGCTCTTCCAGTGCCACCCCCTGCCATGGACAGCAACAACTTCCACTAGTTCAGGTTGCTCCAAGCCTCATCCAACCTGGCCTTCTACACTTGCAGGAATGGGGCAGCCACAGCTGCTCTGGACAACCTGTGCCAGGGCCTCACCACCCTCACAGGGATCAATTTCTTCCCAATATCCCATCTAACCCTGCCCTCTGGCAGTGGGAAGCCATTCCTTGTGTCCTGTCCCTCCATCCCTTGTCCCCAGTCCCTCTCCAGCTCTCCTGGAGCCCCTTCAGGCCCTGGCAGGGGCTCTGAGCTCTCCCTGGAGCCTTCTCCTCTCCAGGTGAGCACCCCCAGCTCTCCCAGCCTGGCTCCAGAGCAGAGGGGCTCCACCCTCAGAGCATCTCCATGGCCTCCTCTGGGCTCTGGGAGCTCCACATCTTTCTGATGTTGGATCCCAGGGCTGAGGCAGCTCTGAAGGTGGGGTTTCACCTGCGTGGGGCAGAAGGGCAGATTCTCCTGCTTCCCATGCTTTGGGATCTGGGGGTTTTGAGGTTCCCAATGCATGTGACTGGGGCATGTGGAACATCCCAACCATCAAAGTGTCACCCAGATTCTCCTGCTTCCCACGCTTTGGGATCTGGGGGTTTTGAGGTTCCCAGTGCATGTGACTGTGACTGGGGCATGTGGAACGTCCCAACCATCAAAGTGTCACACAACCTGCATCAATTAATATTTAGGATTCACTTGCTGGAAGAAAATTGTGGTACAACATATTAATTAAACAGAAAAAGCAGTAAACCTCCCTTTCCTGCTTCCCTGGGCTCTGCTTTTCCACGTCTTCCACTATTAATGGCTAGTGCTATGGCCATGAGCAAATGAAGAGACCTCCAGCTACACAAAGCCACAGCTTCAGGGCCAGCAGAACCACCACCCTCCACAGTAAACATGAGGATCTGCCTCCAAATTCAAGTTGAGGCAAAAAAAGTTATTGATTTTCCACCAAAATAGTTCTAACCCTTGCTCTCCTATAAAGGTTATCTCCTCTGAGACACACTTGCAACTGAAATACTTCAAGAAGTCTTATGCAGAAATTATTTTAGGGCATCTAAATGAAAGTAGAGTTTAAAAATCATAATTTTTATCATACGTTTGAGGACTTGTGACTCACTGTCTAAAAAGAGCTATTGGACCATGCACCTTACTCCATGTGTTGGACAAAGTCCTACTGATCCAGCTGCCTTTTTGCTTCTCTATCACGAGACATTTTGATGGTAGAAGTGAAGATAAAAAGCAAACAAGTTTCAAAATCCTAAGAGAATGCATCTTTCTAATAATAATTAGATTCATTATTATTTGTGCCTCTGCCTTTATTTTTAATATGAGCAAACAACTTTAAAAAAAGTATGCTCATCCTCATCCAAAATTAACACAAACTTCACAGATATTCTTAGAAATGAAGAGCCTGAAGAGCTTTGAGACATTTCACGAGGAAATTTTTGCTAAAGTAACCCCTAGAAGGTCTTGAATTCAGTATTGGAGATGTTGTGTAATCTTACAACAACAGTACAGACAAATACAGACGTGTGCTGCCTTAGAAGGAGTTTTTAATATCCCTAAAGCCCAGCCTTTGGGATTCAAAATATACAACATCCCACTGGGGAAAAAATCCTGAAAATAAGGAATGACTGCATCATGAATTTTGTTTCCTCCTTGTATTTTTTAATCTTTTACCTTCAGTTCTTGCCGAGCAAGCAGGACACAGCAGAACCTCACAACAACATTCTCAAGGCCCTGCTGAATTACAGGCAATCAAAAATCACAGATTTAATTAAACCTCATGGCATTTTGCAAGCCAGGAAAAAGCTTCTATCCAGCAATCACAGGCTGTGTATTTCAGAGCAGGCACGAGCTGCTCCCAAGGGATTTCCCTGAGAGTCACTGGGAGTCAGCACCATCCATCAACTGCCTGCTTCCAGCAGCCCTTAATGGAGTGCAGGGTCCATTAGGCCCAGCTTTGCCAGCTCAAGACTGGTCAGGAGCATGCAGAGAGCAATAAAACCTTGGTGTGATGAGCCAAGAGCAGCATTATTTCAGTGGTGACAGGGGGGTGTTGCCAGACTTATTATATATTTATTATCCTGACTCTTTGTTGAAGTACTTGTTGGGGGCTTTACATTTTTTGCCCCCCAAAAAGCCATAAATCATGCAGAGTTTTATGTCTCCACACACATCTAAGCTGAGAAACCATCACTGTGCTCTAGAAGGCCTCTGGATATCCATAATTCCACATGGGACATTCAGCAGCTGCACAGCAAATGTGCTGTGAAACTCCTCTGGCCACACTAAAAATTTATACTGCTGCTGAGATCAGTGCAAAAGCACTAATCAGCAATGCCAGATATGGAGTTTTTTTAAATAGTCAAGTAAATGACCAAAAAATACCAGAGTTCAAGGTCTCTACTTCTCTTGGCCCATTTTCAGCTGTTCCACAGACCTGATGGTCAGTCATCAGGTCCTTCCTGGCATCATTTCCTTCAGCTGCAGGATTTTGGCTAATTCTCCCTCCTCTGCTCCTTTTTTCTCTCTGGGCTGGGTCAGAAACCCTCACTCCCAGGCTCTGGGGTTCTTCCCTCCCTCCCATCCCCAACAAAAACTGTTCCTGCTCTGGCCAAATGAGAAGAGGGATTCAAGTCCTCAACAAACAACCTTCTCCACAATAATTCAGAGATTTACTCTCATTTCAAGACAGGCAGCAGGAACTATTCCAGAGCAACTGTTCCAAAGCTTAAATGGAAATAAGTTCCCCTTATTCCTTTTTTCCTAGCATTTTTCCAGTTCTTCGTTTGGTTGCCTTCAGGATCTGAGCTCAAGAGATACAATTATGGCTTTGGGACAGCCTGCTGTAATTTCTGGGGCATTTGCTGCTCTGCAGAACCCTGCAGATTGTTCACAGAAAGACAGAAGCTATAGGATAAAATCACTGCTGTCTATTAAACTTAATTAAATTGCAGTTGTTAATATTCCATATGACTCCTATATTCATCTTCTAATGACCATCTTCCTGCAGAATTCAGGAGATATCCTGGAAAGCTACCTCCAAAATATTCCTTCATTTCTCAGCATGACAACAAAGCCTCTGCTACCCTTTGATGGACACAGGGTCCTGGAGCACTGGAGTATTAGGGAATTCCATTCAAACAACAGGTGCTTTCATTTAACAACAAAAAACAACATGAAACACTTTAATCCAAACAAAAACACCTCAAGCTGGAGATTGATTAAAAATCAGCTTAAATACATTGATCTAAAATTAATTTACGTTTAGGGGCACATTCAAATGTCCTATTCCTGGAAGATCATCTTTACATTAAGAACCAAATTGTTAACATTACCACTATCTGCAAAAGTTTCTAGTGCAGTGAAGTCCACAGAGCCCCTTTTTTGGCATCCTTACTTGCAATAAAAATGTGAGGATTTACTCCTCCCATCCCTGAATACCTGAAACCTGGTCTGCTGGAAAGTGGAGAGATGCAAGTTCACTGGAGAGAAGAGCACAGAGCCCCCAGACTTGGCAAAAGAAATGGAGCAAAGAACTGAAGAAAGACATTAAGGTTTTTTTTAGAGTCCAACAGCTCCATATTTTCATTTAATTATTGGATGAGATTGTTCTCCAGGTGACCTCTCTGGACTCCATGAGGGGATTCCTGCTTCCCAAATGGGAATTCAGAAACAGCTTTGCTGCCCTAAGCATGGAGAGAGACACTGGCAGTATGTCAGCATGGGGTCACTGAAGGGATCTGAGTAAAACACAGTTTATGGTGTTCAAATATATTTTAAAAAGATATAAAATGGGCATGCAGACTTTGAAATGCACATGGAATATAAGAGTAAATCTTTACTCTCACACAGTGTTAGCTGAGGCAAAGCAGGATGCAAAATTTGGGGTACCAAACAACCAGAATGGGGCAGAATATCCAACATTTTTTATGCAGGAAAATTACTGGAACTCTAGGAAAGGGGGCTCTTTTAAAGCTCTGTTAAAGGGAAACTCTGCTTGCCTACACTGACCCAGAGCAAGAACGCTCTATGCCCATGGCACAGAATAATGAATTTAAAATTAAAACACACATGCTGAGCGTCAGGAAAACCTTCCCAACTGGGCTGCAAGGCCTGATGGCAACCCTCCTGCCAGGAACAGAAATATCCTCTAATTTTATAGTTGGGAGTTGTTAAGAACCAAGTCCTGTTATCTCTACAGGAGCGTTGGACCAGTTCTGTTATCAGAACTTTATTTCAGTGCTAAACCAAACCAAAACACTCTAATCCAGGGTAGAATTAAAGATTTCTTTATCCTGAGTGGGATAAAACACCCACAAGCCCAACAAAATCTTGGGAGATGCTGGAAAATGTCTTTACACCTCTGCATAGCATCATCAATTACTCTGTATCCAACCACAGTCATCAGTAAACCCAAATGCTAAAAAGCACAGTTAGGGGAGGAAAAGTTACACATGATTTTTAAACTCACACTTATGTACACATGATATCTGTGATAAATATGATATCTAAATAAAATATCTAAACTCTCTTTGGAGTAATGTGGCCCCTGGGTGCTGCTGCTCCACAAAATCACGCGGCAAAGTTCAGAGATGGCGGGGGAGGGACCAAGGGCTTGAAAAATTTCAGAGAAGAGGAAATGTAGAGATTAAATTAAACAGGAGACGTGATAAAAATAAATTAAAACCGTAATAAATTCCCCATCTGTCTAAAAGCACAGAACTCAGGGTTTAGGAAATTCAAATCAGAAGATGGTGAAAAGACACTCCTAAAGATAAAGATTTTACCATGATATGTGAAATTTGTTGCACTATCATGGGATATCAAAGATACAAATTTTCCCATGATTTAAAGAGGTCTGGAGGGCTTTGGGCATCCATCCTGCAAGCCAAAAGCCCTGAAAATCCCTCAGTGTTTCAGTGCCCTGGAGGCAGATGTCTTATCCCGCAGGGATATTGCCATTAGTCACAGTGAGAATTGAGAAACAGCCCCAAAAATAAGATTCACAACCCCCAAGAGCAGCAGAAACCTTCACCAACTCATTCACCTCCTCCCAGGCAGAACTAGAGCAGATCCAGGAGTTTATCTACTCCAGCCTTTCCCTACTGAGGCATAGGAAAACCTTGTTTACACAATGAAAATTCCCAGATTCAAGTGAGAAATCAACTGAAAAATCCTTTTTCCCAGCGTAACTCCATGTGGGAACCTTTCCCACTGCACTCCTGTCATAAAAACTCGTGTAATCCAGAGTCATACGATCAACAGGCAGCTACTTTTGGATGTCTAAATGTATATATTTGGCATAAAAATTCCCGACTAAACAGAAGGGTGTGAAATTCCTCTCTTCTTGCCTTGAACACCATCTGCTTCAGCTTCAGGCTTCTTTGCAAAGTGAGAAACTAGGAACTGATGCCCCTTCCACATCTCTCTCCATTCCTAGCTCAATTCCCCAGTTTAAAATAATCCCAAAATATTTTTGTATCGTATGTTGTTATACGAAAAATTAAGGGAGCTAAACTTCAAAAAGGCTCTTTTCTGGCTATGTATGGACACGTTTTCATCCTAAAATCCATCCTGGGGAGCTTGGGAAAATTTGCCCACAGCTGGAAATGGCAACAAGGTGTGGGAGAATCTCTCCCCTAAGGATTCCTCTATTCAGGCATGAGCCCATCCCAAGGAGGATTAATTGTTTGTTCAGCAAATGGGCACTGTCAGCCAGGCCCAGCAGAATCATCCCAGCATAAACTGATGATTAAAATGAGTTTGATATGATAAATCCATGGGATGTGGAAAGGTCCTAAATGATTGAGACCAGTGTCTGGTCCTTAGTCTGCTTGTGCTGCAGACAGGGTGGATGCCTCAAGTTCCCGACATCCCTCCAGGAAAAGATGTTGAGGCTGATGGTTTCATTTAGGAATGAGGATTTTTATGTTTGTTCTCAATTTCAGTAGAAAAGGAATTTATAGACACAGACATAAATATAAATATATAACACATATGTTTTTTAACCACGGGCTCACAGACACAACAACTATAAATACTTAACCACATTCTCTATGGATACATGATCTATAAACAGGTTTTTAAGGCCCTCTCTGTCCATGACAACATGAGGCAGTGCAGGGGAGCTGATGAGCCTTCCCTTGAAGCCAAGGTCCTCTCTCCTTCCAGGTGACTATATCAGCAGCTCCTCATCAAATGCCATGTGAATTTGGTTTTATTCTGATGCTTCACCCACTGATAACTTCCCCCCTGCTGTACATAGGCATATTTGAGTTTATTGGAATTTGGACTCTCTGTCATGAAAGTGTTTTAAACCAGCAGGTTCAGCCCAGAAAATCGTATGCCAGCTCCAAACCATCCATCTCTGAGCTCAAATCAGCTCCCTGAACTTCAGTAGTAACAGGGTTTCAGTTATAGATTATATTTTGCTCTTAAAATGGGCAGAATTGGGTTTGCATGGTTCAGCTGGCAGCACACACATTGCCATAATCCCATGGGCTCTCTCTGCAGAAACATCTTCTTCCCAAGCTGCCCTTATGCAGCCAGGAGAAGCACAAGCTTAACATTGCTGTGTGATCTGCTGGGGGACCAATTCCTTTAATTTCTTGTGATCAAAAATAAAACAGGAAAAGAAATATCTGTATCTGCATCTGTCAGCACCTTGAAAGATGGATCAGAGTTAGGAGATGTGAAGGAACCTCCACAGTGGTCATGATAAGGACCAGATTGGTCTTTGAGGCTGAACATCTCCTCCCTCTTCCAGTCCCACTCCACACTTGTGTCAACACACTCATGATTCCAGTCCTGCCACAATAAGATAATTTTTAGGTTGGCTGAAGTGTTTTAGAGGTTTTTAAAGATTTCCTGCTCATCATCTTGCTTAAGAGGAGAGGTCACATTGCACAACTCTGTCCTACGAAAATCCACCAACAGAAACACAGAATGGTTGGTCTGGAAAAGGCCTTAAAGATCTTCTGTTTCCACGATCTTGTGGACACCTTCCACTATCCCAGGTTGCTCCAAGCCCTGTCTGACCTGGCCTTGAACACTTCCAGGGATGGGGCAGCCACAGCTGCTCTGGGCAACCTCTGCTAGGGCCTCTCCACTCTCACAGGGAAGAGTTTCTTCCCAATATCCCATCTAACCCTGCCCTCTGGCAGTGGGAAGTCATTCCCCCTTGTCCTGGCACTCCAAACCCTTCTTGTACCATTAATAAATAAAAATTTTTATCCCTGGCACAGTCTGTGCATTTATTTAGCCAATACATCTGAGTAGGAACCACAATCAGCAGAAATTATAATCTACCTGGAAAAAGGAAGGAACCAGCTCAGAAGAGAGGAAAAAAGCTCAAGGGACCATGGTGACTTGGGAGAGGGATGGTGACTGGGAGCAAGCACCTGTGAATTGGAGAGTTACAGCAAGGAGCATGGGATGAGGGATGGGCTTGCCAGATGCAGCACTTCCCCACACCAGGAATAAATTAAAGGTTAAAAAATTCCATATGAGGAGAGTTGTAACTGGATGATCTTTTAGGTCCCTTCCAACTCAATCTACTTTATGGTATCAGAGGATATATAAATAATATAACAGATTAGGATATATCCTATTACATGTCACACATTATACATTATATTTATGTATTTACTGCTCATCATTTTGAAAAACCCAGACACAAACCCTGGGTGGCAAATGAAGCCCCCCCCCAGGCCCAGTTATGCAACATCCATGGACTCAAGGATGCTGGAAGGACAAAAGAAAAAGCTCTGGGGGTCTGACAATGGATCCCAGAATCACTGAGCTTGGAAAAGACTTCCCAGACCACTGAGTTCAACTTGTGCCTGATCCCCACCTCGTCACCAGCCCAGAGCACTGAGTGACATATCCAGGTGTACCTTGTACACCTCCAGGGATGGGGGTTCCACCACCTCCTGGGCAGTTCCAGTGCCTGACCACCCTTTCCATGAAGAAATTGCTCCTGATGTCCAACCCAAACCCACCCCGGCACAGCTTGATCAGAGTTATCCTTCATTTCACTAACATGCTTTGAAATCTTCCTGCCCTGCAGATACCACTGAAACAGCTCTCAGCATCCTGATTTTTATTAATATAATTTATGTGCTCCAAGCATCGTCCTCTTCCCCCAAACATGAGTTGCATTCGACGGCGTTCTGCCAAATAATAAATCAATAGCTTGTGCAGCTTGTTTTTTCTGCACAGGTCATGTGGCCCGCAGCTGGCCAACATTTCTCAGAGGGTAGCTGCTCTCCCATCTCCAAGGAAAACAGAAATCTGAACTGAGCCTCCCAGGACTCAATGGTTGACTTCTGATGGTTGGCTTTTGTCTTCAGAGGCAATAAAGAAGCGTTAACGCCTAACCAGTGATGAGATACAGAAAAATCCCTAACTGGAAGGAAAGGAAGAGTGTTCCAAGCAGTAGGAGAGAGACCTTTTTTTCATCATTTATTTTGAATTTAAATATTTTAGATTGATGCTTTTTAAAATTAATTCACTCCCACACTGATTTCTAAATGTAATATTTAAGTAAGATATCTAAACTCATTTCAGAGTGTCATGTTCCTGGGGGCTGTTGCTGCTCAGAATCATGAGGTGAAATTCAGAGGTGGCTGGAGGTAGTGACCAGAGCTCCAAGACCATCAAATCTCACCTCCAACCAAACACCACCACGATTTAGACCAGACTGTTGGATTTCTCCACCTATTGCACAGGACCAGTAAACCCTACAGACCTCCCTAAATATTTACAGAGTTTTGGATGGCTGAGCAAATGTTCCACAGGATGCGTTATCCTGATGAAATTCAGTCTGAGCAGGCTGAGATTTACTGGCTGGGACACCAAGCTCATCAGGGACTCCACCAGAAAATAGACTTCACTGAACACCTGAGCTCCTGCCAGTTGATTGTACTCCAAATTCTGTAATTTTTTCAGCCTCAACCTTGGTTATTTATGGATTTTTTTAAACAATAAAAGCATGCCCTTGAAACTGAGGTTTGGTGGATAAGCAAAATCTGGAAAAAGAGGTAGAAAAGAACTTTAATAGCAGGACCTGTGGGATGAAAAGCTACAGGATGAGTCCTCAGCCTTTGCAAAGCATCAGCTGAAACAGGGGAAGGTGTGTGAGGTGGAGAGAACCTGATGAGACTTGGCAGGGATGGGGAAAGATCGGTGAGGACAAAGATGACAGTTTGGAGAATGGGACACATAAAGAAATAAAAACTTGTACTCCTGACCCTTAAATTGCCAAAGACCTGGAAACTTAGAGGAAACTCAGATCATGGGTGGTATGGTACTGGTGACCTCCAAACTAAATCTTCATCCACAGCAATTATTTAGCGCAATGCCGTAAAAAAACCCAAATGAAAGAGCTGCTGTATTTTTGGGATACACCAGGCTGAAGACTGAGAATGCCTCAGTGGTTGTTTGTAAACCACTGGATATAGTGCCATCTTCAGACAGAAGGTTTAAAAAAAGATTCACCAGACACATTGTATTAGATTTCACCATGGAAAAAATGGGAATAAAGGTTAAAATAATCCCATGGTTCTCCTAGAGGACTGTGGTGGGTATTTTGGTTTCCATAACATCAACAGCATGTCATGGCAGCAATTCCATCATGGCTAAATGCAGCTCTGGCAGACAAATTCTATTAGGATTTCAAGAAAAATCCTCAGTGACTATTTAATTTGCCACTTATTTTTTTTGGCAGAGGTGTTGGTGTCTGGGTATCTCAGCAATCTCTCTTTGGCCTCCTGAAAGCTTTGGAGAGCTGAGGATTCAGAGAATGATCTATCCATTTCAGGTCCCTATCACCAAGACATAAAAGAAACCCTTATAAAGATACAAATACCTCAGATAAATTCACATTTTGAAGTAACAGAACTATTTTGCTCCCTAGAAACACAGTATTAACTTCCTGGTCTTCATTTGTGGACTTGTGACCATAATTTAAAAACCTTTGGGTTAGCAAGGAATGAAGAATATTCTGAAGACCCAAGATCTGAATATGAGTCCTTGAGTTTTCTTTCCATCTAATCCACTCCTCCACATGCAGCTGGAATTCCAGGGAAAGTAAATGGTTAAACTATCTAATTCATTCACCCAAGGATCAGTGCTCGTGCAGCTGCACAGATTACTTGTATTTATAGACTCAATCTATGCCAAAATGTCTGAATTTTCTAGCAGCAGAGCTCGCAGTGCTGCAGCTGGGGTCCAGCAGGATGACGTGCTCAGGCATTAAGAATTGGAATGGGCCCTTTGCAGTTTGATGGCTCCACAACTGCTCCTCATGTCCATACAGCAAACACTGACTCCAGTGACTTCACAGGCCTGACAGGTTTCCAGGAGAAAGCTAATTAGCTCTGAAGCTGCTCCAAGAAGAATTAGGGATTGCTGCACTCAGGATCTCTGTGTATCCCCCAGGCCTGGGGGGGAGCACAGACCTACTAAGAAATCCCAGCTCAATAACAGGAATTCTCTCATGGATGATGGCATCTTGGAGGAGGCTGCTGAAACCCCACCTCATGGAGGACTCATCTGTCTCCAGCTTTCAGCAAGGATCCTCCCTCCCTGAGTTTCTTCTAGGAAGTGTATGGCAACGTTTATAAAAAAATCCAGGCTTTGTGATAGTATCAAAATTTGCATTTTTATGGTGGACAATGGGAAAATAAACCTGTCCCTAGATATAGACAGGTTTTCTTGGAGCATCTATTGAGTAGGGTGCACCTACATACAAAGACCACTTCAAAAACTGAAATTAAATGGCTTTGAGCAGCTCTGCTCTACCTTATTGATCAAAACCAAAGAGATGAAACAGAAACCATCAAACTCACAAACAAGCCCTCCCTAAGTGACATGTCACTTGTTTTTTGAACATCCTCATATTCAAGGTAACTTTTTCTTCTGAATTTTCCAATCTCTGAGAACACTGGAGAAGCCCAAAATGAAACTATCAGGGTTTTTGGGAAGGGTTGGGTTAATTCTGTAATGATGATAAGGAGGGTCTCCCTTGGCCCAAGAAGAATTTCACCTGGAGAGAGGACATGCAGACTGTCATGTAAAAAAAAAAAAAAAAAAAAAAAGGCATTTTGAAGGTCTCTAACATATTTCCTGTGTTGTACAGCCCGACAATCGTTGCTCATCCATGAAACAACACATGGATGTTGAAAGCAACTTTCAGTTTTCTTGTCCTGCTTGTTGTTGAATAACAAATGGAGAAGCCTCCTCCCATCCCTGTAAACCATCTTGTGGTGTCACCTGCTGGATTGCAGCCTCTGTTTTTGTTATCTCTCTTAAGTGCATTAATTTGAGGCTGGAAAGCAACACCCTGTCTTAACAAATGTAAAGCAAAGCTTAAAGTTCAGCTTTCCCAATTTGCCAGGGCTATTGGAAGGTCATAATACTCTCAAGTCTGACCTCTGAGAACACATGAGTGACTTTTCCCCTCCCTCCCCACAAATCAACACTGGAAGGCAAAAAAACACTGCAAGATCGGGGTGGCTTTTTCAATAGATACCAAAAAATAACTTTTATGTGATATCAAAAGGCATGGCAGCATGTCCAGGCAAAGGCAGGGAAGGAATTGCTCATTCCTTGATAAGCTCTCTGAGCACATATCAAGGAGACAACAGAGCAGTGGTTAAGGTCTCCATTACGTTTTTGGAAGCCAAAATGTTTCTTTTAAACCAGCAAATATCTGGCTGGATTTTATTTTACAGGTGGAAGTTTGTCATACGGTCAATTAGAAGTTAAATTGGAGTAATTCAGTGTACACACCTTAACAAAACAGAATTAAAGGGATAATTTCAGAACTTTATCAGGGCCACAAAGTCATGTCAATACTCACTGGCATCAGAGAGTAAATATTTCTGGACTTACCTGTTCCAGTTTGAAAATGTGTTGGTTAAAGTAGTGCTGCAAGCGCTCGTTGGCAAAGTTAATGCAGAATTGTTCAAAACTATTGTTTTCATAGTCTTCAAACCCAAAAATATCAAGCACTCCAATGGATAAAGTCTGCAAGAAAAGTAAGAGTGAGGATTAGAATAAAATCACATTAAGTGGATTATTTGTACACAGTACATAATCAAAAGCACACAGGCAGAATTAAATATACTTAATAGGAATTTTACTAGAATTGTTGATGTTGTGCCATTTGGAAGACTCCTCCAAATCAGAGAGACAGCACGTAACTTTAGATATCTGGACAAAAGGGCTTGTTCTAAGAGAAAAGCCCTTTGAGAAGTGATTTTTTTCTTATTTACAAACAAATGGCCATCTTTGAAGAAACCTGAAGCCTGTTCCAAGTTATTTTATTGGATTTAAGAGTATTGATCATCAGAAGGGAAAAATGGGGATAGGCTTGGGAAACAAAAGCTTGCACCATGAAGACAACCCACGGGAACACACTTCCAAGGTGAGTGCATTGTCCAAGCAAAGCCACTCCAGCTGCAAACCATAAAAAAAAAAAAAACAACCAAACTCCTACACATCAGGGCTTCCCATGGAAATAATCTTTAGTTCTCCTGGTGAAAACTGAAATAGTATCACAAATAAAGCATCCACCTTGTTTGTCAGATGGATCAGACAATGGACTGATGTTTGGGAACATCGAGTCGCTCCTGCCTCACTGAAAGGGGGGAATTAACACAAAAACAATAATGATGCTGAAAAAGAGAGTCCAAAGCCCTGACTAACACTCAGCTCTAACTGCTGGTCAGCCCTGCCCATGTGATCTTCCCCTGTGACACCTGGCTGTGTCCACACGGCTCTTCTGTGTTCCAGAACCTTTTTCCACTGGCCCTCACCAGTTTGGGATGAGAGATATGGAGGGACACCTCTGTGCTCATTTAGTTCATGGGCAAGAGGGGTGTAAAGAGGGACCCATTCCATTTTTTTTAGAACCCATTGTCACTATAAGCCTTACAGTCTCTCTAACAAAATTCCAGAAGTTCACAATAGGGAAGTTTTTCTTTTATTAAATCCATAACCCATAATATAAATTGTAGGATTTGGTGAGTTACAGTTCTAAATAGCCTTTTTTCCCCTATCACTTTGATTATTTTGTAAACCTCAGCCATATCTCACTCCAGGCTTTTCCCCAAATTGAAAAGCCATTGCCTGTTTGGTCTCTAATCTACAATAACCTCTTGAGACGCTCATCAAGATGTAGGTGCACCAAGATTTCCTCTATTGGTAAAGAGAGCTCAATGCTGCAGGGAATTCCCAGCTTGATTTGCATCCTCCTGGCCCCCTCCTCGCCCCACACCAGCCAGGCAAGGAGAGGCAGTGGACCTCTGGCCAGGCGTGTGTTGGCCTGCAGGCGAGTGCAACCCATCACATCCTGGCTCATATTGTGCTTCCTACCCTTGATGGGAGTAGAAATGTGGAACTTTCTCCTTTGTGTAGGTACAGGTTTTCATAAAACTAGAGCCTTCTGCCTGTCAGATGGGTTTGGGAAACCCAGAGGAAGAGGGACATGGGGATGTGTCAGCAAATAAACCTCATCCACAGAGGGAGCCGGGGTGAAAAACAAGCTCAAGATACAGTTTCTGCTGCAGCTTCCATGCCTGTAAATGACTGTTGTGTTGAACACCTAAGTCATTATTAGTGTTATAAATAAAACTCATACTGTGCCCACTCAGAAAGGCTGCTGTCATCAGAAAAGAAGTGAAGAGCCTGAAGGACACATCTGGGGAGAGCTCCACCAGCAGCTTGTTAAAGCACCATGTTCTGGGATCCAGTCAAAGCTACCTCACACAAATACCGTGTTCAGCTGTTAAAATTAATTAAATAATTAATAAGAGAGGTAAAAACACTAGCACTGGTCAAATGAGCCAGACCTCAAGTAGGGAGGAGAAATAATCCCTCCCCTCCGCCTCAAAGGAGAGAGAGCTGCCAGGTGCCCTGGTTTTAGTTCTACTGGTATTACTTGCACTTTGGATTTTCTAACACTAATTCCACTGCCAGGAATACAAACCAGACTGTCCACAGGCTTCTCCACACTGCCTTTTGTCCATTTTCAACACATCACATAACGTGGGAGGAAAATATTCCCTCTGTGCCCAACTCCTGACCAGGGAACCACCTACGGCTGGAGCAGGCATGGCTGCCGTGGGCAGAGCAGCCACTCGGCTGTGAGTTGGAGCTTTGTCTGACCTGGACTCTGGCCACTGGGACAAGCGAAAACACAACAAAAAAAGCATTTAAACACAAAGATAAGTCTTTAAACCATTTTCCAAGAGCTCATTGACTACTTCATCTTTTGTCCAGGCTTTTCTCCCTATTCCAGGGCCAGACAGTCTCTACCTCCCTGATGCCACGACAAGGACGAAGGCCCTTGGCCACTTTCCCAGAAGTTTGCATCACTTGATGAAACACCCATGAGAAACAGCTCTCTGACCAGAAGATGGAAATTGGGAACCATTGGACCAAGGACTGAGCCTGGCAGAGGGATTCACTCTCACCCTCTGCTTCCCGAGGTCCAGCATCTTCTCCTGCTTGTCCCAATGGATGTGGTAACCCTTCTGCTCACTGGGCAGAAATCTGCCTCATCATTTTTTAAATACATCTCAGGAGGAATTCTTCTTAAACTCTCTGTATGATTAACGGATCACATCTTACCTATATATCCATGGAAAAATTGATGATGGAAACAGGACAAAGTGACTTTTCTCATCTCCCTTGCAAATCCCAACCCCAACCACCTCATTGCTTTTCAAGCTCATCTCTACAATAGACAAGAGTTAAAAAAAATTCCCCTACATAAAAGTCTCTATTCCACCATATACAAACAGGACTTGGAAGATAAAATGCTCACACTTCCAGACTATTAATGGATTTACTGACACCAGATTTCAAAAGCATCGTGTTGATGCCCTGTGGAAATAGTTAAGCCCCTGCCATGAGTGAAGACTTTAAGCTGAATAAGGTCTTTAAGCTCTCATAAACTTAATTTAATATGAAACAACTGAGCACAAAAACCCTCTCCCTTTTTTCCAATCCCAGTTCATTTACTGCATTGAAACTGCTACCAAATGTATTTCAATGTGGGCGTGGAAATACACTTATAAAGCAAAACAGAAGAGTCATATCAAGCAAAAAATAGCCCTGACAGTTATAAAAGAAACTTATGGAAATATTATATTTTAAAGCTGTGTTTTTATATTTTTTTTGCTGACACCTAAAATTAAACACACACAGAACTAACATTATAAAAATATTATTGCAAAAATAATCTGCATTTCACAAAACCACTGCAGGTATCAAACCACACATCCAGGAGGAGGATGGTTAATTCTGCCATGGTTGTTATACAGAGTAAACCAGCATTTTTCTCACATCCCTGTGTTTGTAACTACCAAACTCCTCCAGAATACAGATTATAAACTGTGTGGTTTTTTGCAGAGTTTCATGCCAGAGAAATCCAGGCAGAGCTCTGCAGTGAAACAGTCATTTGTCCTCTGCTACGACGCTTCCAAAAGAATGGGGCCAATGGATGCCACTTGGGAAAACTTTAAAACCTGAGAAATTTTGAATTTATGGCAGCTTTTCTGCTCTCTGTCCCTGATAAAGCAGCACAAAAATACTAGTACACAGTCAATTCTGGTAGCAAGGTGAAAAAACACAATTTCCATTGACATAGACAGGAATTAATTTTGCTAAACTGCCTGTAAAAAGTGTTTAATCTGGGTGGGTTTAGGATGAAGTTTGCAGCCCAATATTTAAAAAAATAATCAAAGGGGTTTAACATTTACAAATCTTTTAAGTCTTCAGCTTCAAATCTGTCCTTTGAATAGGTGCCATGAGGAAATCACACAAAGATAACTCAGACCTTGACTTGCTAAGTCTAGTTTGTGCGTTAATGTTGTTTCTTTATAAAAACAAACATATAGAATTAAAAAGTGTAACTGTATTAATTAGTATATCAAAATTCCTGTGACTAAAAGTGCATGTCTGTGAGGATTTATAAAATTTGGGTGAACCCTGGGTCAGTGAGCACTTTCTGCTTGAGATGATGAAAAATGACCTCATGCTTTTCTTAAAATGTCTCAGCCATGACATTTAAACACAGAGCATGAGTTTTAAGGGCTTTTGGCAAATGATGGCCTTGAAACTCCGTGCTGTCCAATTCCCAAAGTGCCAATAAACAGGGATCACTGGAGCTGATTTATGCTGTCCCAAATGCATGCTAGTGATGCAATTCCACCATGGAGGTACATTTTGGCAATCACAAATAGGTTTGCTTCAAATTCAGGGGAAAAATCTCGTTTATTGCTATTTTTAAATTTTTAACCTCTTGTCATTTCAGTAATTTCTTTTAATTTATAATGTTCCAAAGCCAATACTGCAAAAAATCCCTGCCCACAACCCCAAAATCCATCACCACTTCATCCAACAGGACCACTCCAATCTACATCACCCCAATATACAGGATGACCTATTATATAAAGTGAAAGGCCATGATTTGCTACAAACTTGGAAGTTGGGACCTAAAATTAATGAACTGATGCACAATAAACACATTGCATGTTCAGCAATTCTTCCTCTGCTTCAGGTCAATAAGCCAAGACTTAACTGGTTGGTTGAATTTAAATGAATTTTCTTCATGGCCATGAGTTCTTCATATGTTCAGCCATGAATTTTTCTTCATGGCCATTAATTTTACTTTTCTTCACAGCCCTGAGCTCACCATCATCCCCATGTATGCAGCACATCATCCAAGAATGGCAGCAGCATGATTTGGGAAGAAATGAAGACACTTCACAAGAACCAAATGGG
The DNA here is from genome assembly GCF_017590055.1 of Onychostruthus taczanowskii. Taxonomy (NCBI): domain Eukaryota; kingdom Metazoa; phylum Chordata; class Aves; order Passeriformes; family Passeridae; genus Onychostruthus; species Onychostruthus taczanowskii. Next base: position 1,221,635 of record NW_024503679.1, on the reverse strand, counting down.
GAAAGATTAAAAACACCCATGGAATGCCTTTTGATCCATCACAATCTCCACTCTATATTGTTTTTAAGAGGTGAGATAGACTTCAACAATTCCTAACCTGATTTATGGAAGGGGAATTCAATAATAAACCTCTGGGAGGTTTAGTAATCTCATTCTCAAGAGAAGGAAAAGTCTCTGACCTCATTAATAAAGGTCAGATTTCAGACAGTTTGTAGGCAATCATGAGACCATAAAAGGAACTAAAAGGAATGGAGAGAAGATGAAGGAAAAGGGAGTTGGAGCAAATCCGACCCATGGCAGCTCTGCCATTACTATAACCCAGGAGGTATCAAATAACATATTCACAACTCGGGTCAGAAAGAATATGCTAGAAATTCTGTCACCAAGCAAGACAAGCCAAATCCCACTGTGTTTTCCCAAAATATTTCACTGCACATTTAACTAAATTTGGATATCAAAGGTCTGATTTACATCTTCCAAATATTTGCTGGACAATATGGAAGAACAACGGCTGAGTGTTTATTTTTCTTTACCCAGCTTCATCTTTTGATCTTCTCCTTACTGCTGATACCAAATAAACACATATTGGGATCTGAAAATTATCTCGGTTCCCATTGTCCCAAATCTACACTGATGAAGAGAGAAACTTCTGCATTAATTTTTCTCCTCAACTTCTCCCACACACATTCTAAATTGAAATACTTTTGAGTCTTGTTTTACCTCTGCATAATGTGATTATTATAAAAGAAAGCTCTGTGCCCCAAATCCATCATCTGACACTTTCTGAACCTTTCAAACCTGCAGGATTGTTTCAAAATGTATCTTAAAAGTCAGAGGAATATCAGTGTCAAGCATGGGCTGGGATCGATCCGGGACATTTGCCGCAGGGTGAGTCACATATTATTCATCCATTGCATACTCAGGGGTTTCTGAGGTGCAAGGCTGTATTCTCTCTCATAAATCAGAGACTTGGTGTGTTTAAAAGATTTTTTTGGCTTGTATATGCCAGCAAGGAGATGTCATCCATGTGCCAAGCCCTTGCCTTGCAACAAGGAGGTACTCCCAGGGTTTGGAGATGCCACTGCTCCCAGTCCACCTCCCAGTAACCCAGCTGGTATTGCCCAACCTCAAAACAACACATGGGAAGCTAAGGAGAACCTGCATCCTCATCTGGGTTTTCTCCAAGAATGAGTTGAAAAGGGATTCAGGAGGATTGGGAAGTGGTAGGAAAAAACAGATCAATTGTTGGCCGCGTATCTCCACAGTGCTGATTCTTGGTTGGTGCCTCAACGGCAGCTGCAGAGCCCAGGATGCCCTTGGACACTTGTTGGCAGCAATGTTATTCCTTGAGGGCAAAGGAGCAGCTATTCCCAGCCCTGCCCAGTCCAGGGAGACATTTCTCCTTCCTCTGTGCTGAAACAACCCAAGCTGGGGGCTAAAAATAGGGCTGGGAGGTGACGTGGTAGAGCCACTCAAGGGAAAATTGGCTGTCAATGTTTAATGAAGCTGCTCTGAAATGCACATAAATCTCTTCTTCAGTGTCTCCACCCCTAAAATGGGGAGGATTTGTGCATTTTCATGATTTCTGGGGGATTTGTGGAATCAATCCAATTCATACAGGACTGTGAAGATAAACTCCACTACACTCGTGCTTAGAGCAGCAGATATTTCCTGGTATTTTGTGCACTGCCTTTCTGCTTCAGAAACTCTGGCCCAAGTACAGTCCAGGATTGCCTCCCTGGATCTGGATATGAGCACATTCTGCAGCTCCAGGTCCTGGGCATTTGCCAGCATGGGTGGATCTGCTCTGGCATAGGGGCAACACTACTCCCAGCTCCTGGTGCCTGCTGCCTGACCTGGATATTACCATTACGATTTGGGACAAAAAAAAAAGGGTCAGAAACCTGTGAATTGTGAATTCATGAGATGACACACAGAGGTGGGCAAGGGGGAGGGTGGTCACACTCCATGGGAGTCTTGGCTGGAGGAAGCAGAGGGTTAATGTGCAGCAGCAGTGTTGGAAAAAAAGCAGGAATTTCGGCTGTTCTGGCTCTTACCTGCTGAGATTTGAGGTTGGAAACAAAAGTTTAATTGCCCATAAACAGCTACCGTGGTGCCTCACTTTCACAGCCATGCTGACTAAGCATACAAGAGTGTCCTAGACTGATTTGTATTAAATATTACAGAACAGATAATAATTTCAAAGACTCACTGGGTCATTAATAAAAAATAATTAGCATTTGAGATGCATTTTCTTGTCAAAATCCACTTTTCTGCTTCACCAAATATGTAAACAGTGTGGTTTGTTTTCTCCTCACAGCCCAGACAAAACTTTTGATTACTTGGAAAAAATCAGGAAAGAACACAACATTTCTGGTAAAATATTAAACAGAGGGAGAGGCAGCATGTGCAGTCAGAAGGCTCACTGGATGTTATCACTGTAACAACCCTTCTTTGTCAGAAAAGCATATAAGCAGATTTCATAGGCATGTTTTTATTTCCAGTCCACAATTACGCTCCACAACCCTTTTTTGGAATCAAATAAAGGAGTGACCGCACCGAGAGTCTCTGCAACTTCAGTTCTATGGCACAATCCAAATGTCAGTGCTCAGCGAAAATCCTCCTTTTGGCAGCTGTGACTTTAGTTTGTATGCACAACACCCAAAAAAACTCCACATGCTGCTGGAGCAAGTCCCAAATTCCCAAGGCAGGGGTAGCTGGAGAGCTGGAAGTGTACATGGACATGGATTTTGGGGTCAGTATCCCCCAGCCACGAGGAGTGTGGATGAGTACACGAGAGGGTTAGGGAGGGTGTCCTGGGTCACAGCATGCAGGCCCTGCTATTGCAGGAAACTTCATGTCATTCCTTCCATCAATTCTTTGGGAAGATGGTACAGCATCCCACCAGCTTCACTCTTCCCATCATGACTGTTTTCTTTAAATTCATTTTTCTACTGTACTACCTCAGTACCTACAGATACCCACTTGTTCATCATTTCGTCATGGAGCAACTTCACCAAAATGCGGTAGCAAGAATTCCCTTTCTTCCCTCTGAATTATACATGGCCCTTTAGTTTTACACATAAGGAGGAAAATATTTGCCATTGCTTCTGGAATGGGTGGGGGAACTGGCTTTTGTGGCTACAACAAAATCTCTTCCCTGGTTGCTTTGAGCTTATGATACTTAAGGTGCTTCATCCTTCTCAGCTCAGCAAGCACCACTTAGAATAATGATGTACTAAGTTATGATCCGAGGAAAAATTAACTTCATGTTAAGCAACACGCCTGGGTAATGTTTTATCACTCAGTTATCTATTTTAAAAACCCAAGAGAGGAGCCACAAGAGCTGGTGAGGTGCTACCTTAGTGCTTTCCTCCATGTCCTTGGAGTTGAGGAGCGCGTGGTTGATCCTGAACACGATCCAGTCAAACAGGGCACTGTACAACGACTTGGCCATGGAATTCCGCACGGTCACAGCCTGAAATAGAAAAGAAGAAAGGTGATTGGAAATGATTCCTGCTCTGCACTAAAATGGCTTTTGCTTCTCAAACTCCCATATCCAACATTCATATTTCTCCCTTGCCAAAGCTTTTGTCTGCTATTTTATTTTATGCCATGTATGTCAACGGTCCTAACAGCACAGGGAATTGGGTGTAATCCCAGGGCTGTGGATGTGCCCCTGACTTTGGCTTGGTTCCTTTCGTGCATTTGAGTGGATAATACACAAGATCACACCACAAATCCCATCACTGGTGGTGAAGGAAAAGAAAATAAATACATACATTAAATATAAATAAAATAAATTCACCAAGACCCTTGAAAGGTTTCCTGGGGGAGAAGGAAAGAGAAGGGTGGATATTGCGCAGGAGCAACGGCAAGCGACGTGAAAGCACAGGCCAGGACAGGCAGTGCCTGGCACCAGCAGAAAGGTTACAAAAGGGGAGGTTAAAAACCCCTCTGGTAAATCTGAGGGCTCCTGAAAACTTGAAGTTTTCCAGGTACCACCAGTGGGAGCTACAAATCATGGCAGGCAGGTTCAGTGCTCCTCCAGCAGCTCTCCCAGAGAGAGGAATAACAGCGCTGAGGAAGGGTCATCCCCACCACGGCCAGGATCAAAGAGATTCTGCTTGATGGGATGAAAGCTGAGATCAAAGGAAGATCCCTGGGCTTTTTGACAGGCACCTACATAGAGACCCAGAAAGCAGGAATTTCTATTTAAAGGTTATCTTTGTTCTTGCTGCTTGAGATTCTTCCTTGGTTTCCATTATCACCACGAGTAGAGCTTTGGTACATATTGATCACGTAAAAACTTATGGCACCAGCCATGGCTGCTACATTTTGGTTCGTTTTAGCCACTGCAGAAGAATAAAAAAGGAACCAGAAGATTCCCATGTAATTATTTCAATTAAACCCTGAACTGTAACAAATTGGTGGCCTGTCACACATTGCCTTGAAATCCTTCCCACCAACGCTCCCTTCGAGGAACATCATCTGAGTGGCCTCATGTCACTGACCCCAAGTGAAGGAATAAAGCTCATGTAGCATCATTTATCTTCTATCAGCTTACTCCCACCTCTTTTTTCCTTGATTTTTGGAGATAGCAGCATTTAGTGTGATCACAAGCCGTTCTGCCAATGTTTTGCTCTTAAAATGCTATTAAGCACATGGTCTCACTTCCTCTCCCTGTCCAGCTGGACTAGGAGAAGGGATTAACTCAGTCCACACCAGGGGAAGTTTAGGTTGGACGTTAGGAAAAAATTATTCATGGAAAGGGCTGTCAGGCATTGGAACAGCTGCCCGTGGTAGGGGTGGAGTCCCCATCCCTGAAGGGATTTAACAGATGTGTGGATGTGGAACTTGGGGAAGTGGGTTAGTGGTGGCCTTAGCACTGCTGGGGGACGGTTGGGCTGCATGAGCTCAGAGGGCTTTTCCCACCTGAACAATTCCATGGTTCTATGGCTGATGATGCTCACAGCCTCTGTATGCTGCTAACCATGAAGTGGTGGCAATAAAAAGTGACATCACAAGGTAACTACAAAATGTGGCCATAATTAGCAAGGAATTTCTAACCCAAAAAACAATCAAAACCAAGCATATGATGCAAATAGGTGAGCAACAGGACTGAGAGGATTTTGGTGCAGCTCAGACTAAAATAGCAATTTTAAAGAGTGAGCTCTTGAAATGCTCGAATTCTCCAACAAGGGCTGGAAAGAAGCCTGCATTTCAAACACAAAGAGCTCCAGTTCTCACTAACTGCTTTTTCTTCTCTGTACTGATGAAAAAGGTTTGGGGTGGGTTTTTTGGCTGTTTTTATTAAAAGCAACATGGGTTGTTTGGGTGGGGGGAGGTTGCTGTCGATTTTTTTTTTTAATTTACTCAAATGTGAGACAATATTTCAGTGATTAATAGAAAATTCAAGGCTCCATCTTTTTTCATTAAGCTGGAAGACAATCAGTGCCACAGAAAAATCAGTCTCTGGGGAAAAACCTAAGGCCAAGATCCAGGAATGCCTCTCACTGCCCTAATGCTTTGTCCTGGCATAAACCAGCCCAATTAATTGCTCCAACGTGCAATTAAAAACAAACTCCATCTCTATTTAAAGCCAAAAAGAACATAGTTATTTCTCCTACAGCATCATATATGAGTTTATATCACAATACTTTTCATTACCTTTTATTAGAGGCTGCAGGGATGTGCAGTACTTCATCCCTGAATATCCCTGTTTTTTTTTCCAAAATAAACTAGGATATCATTAAGCCTATACCACTCCAGTGCTGAGGAATGCTGAGAGTGTGACTGCCACGAGTCTCCTGAATGGTCAGACTGGGAAATTTCCCTGACATCAGCACTGCCCAGTTTCCTCCAGAATGTGCAGGGTGGGGGATGAGGCACTGCTCTTATTCCCAAAGTGGTCTCAGCTACATGGAAAGCTGGGAAGCCATGAAAAGGTGATTTCCTTGCTATGCTTGGGTCCCACAATCAGTGGCCCAGACCCCAAAGTGTTCAACAGCTACTTTTAGAAGAGATGGTTTAATGTAAGGGCTGGTAGGAAACTCCTAGCAAAGTGACATATTGAGAATACAGGGGGGATGGAGCAGTTTGCCTTCATCCATTTAAAAAATACCTGCACTGAAATGAAACTGTTTTGAATGACTCAAGGTTTAGGGGAGGCCTTTCTTTATTTTTTGAATTGAATTTTTTATTTCATTTCAATAAAATATTTACTTTTTACAATAGATCTTCACTGATGTCACATCTGAAATACAACCCCCCACTATCCTAAACAGATTCCAAAACTATCCAATCTGGAGACCATCAAGGAATATTATTCCTTTTCAAATTCAGAAGTTGCAGCAGAGCATTTAAAATAAGGTTTTATATTTTATTTAATGAGAAATCATTTATTTCTTTACTATCCTACATATCTTAAATTAATTCTAGTCTCTGAACTATATCCATGCACCACATACAGCTTGTCTTCAGGTCAACACCTACATCTTCTGGTGTCTTCCACAAGTCTCCTTATGTGACATTTAGGCAGATCTGGAACATGGTGATACTCATCAAACCATTTCTATTTCCCTCACAAAGCAAAATAAAAATAGCTGTTGTAATGCCAAAACAAATCTCTGGGGATCAAAGGGAGCAGGACATGTTGCACCCACACAAAAATATTGCTGATTCCAAACTGAGACAGATCAAACGCGCTTTGACTCAGCAGGTCAGGAAATAAGCTACAGACAAGGTTTTAATCAATACTTTCCTGCTTATCAAGCTAGAAAGGATCTATATATTATTTATTATATGACAGGAACTCCACTTGTTGGGTTGGCCAACTTTTGTTAAGATCCTGATATAACATAGTTGAGTTCTTTGTAAGATTTCATTGCCAAATTAATTGTACTGAAAGTTGTCATGATCAGCATCTGATTCAGGCCACCTTAAAAATAGATAAACTTCTGGAAACATCTTCTGTTAAAAGGAACAAGGGGAAGACAGGCTGAAGAATTAAAATCTGCTTTTGAAGTGTTTTGGAACAAGGACTTACAGTTCCAGCAGCAGCAGCCTGTGTTTTAGAGGCTGGAAAAGATGTAATCTCAGGAACCCAAATTTGCTCAAATTAAAAGTCTCTGTAAAACACATTTGTACACACAGAGGAGATTCTTAAGAACTGAGATTATAAAGTCACTAAATATATTTAAGCAAATCTGTCTGCTGCCATCCCACAGCACCCCCTGCTCCAGGATCCCTCACTCCTGCCCTTCTGCACTCAGCTGAGGGCTGAAATTTCAAGCTGGAATTATTCAAAATACTTGTTGGTACTCAGAAAATCCAGGGTAAGCAGGGGGGTTAAAATCCCCACCAAGCTTATACATTGAAAACAACAAGAAAGACATTGTGGGGCTGGGGGCAGAGATGGAAACAGAGCTGGGGAAGGGTCTAGAGCAGCAGGAGCAGCTGAGGGAGCTGGGGGGGCTCAGCCTGGAGAAAAGGAGGCTCAGGAGGGACCTTCTGGCTCTGCACAGCTCCCTGACAGGAGGGGACAGCCATGGGCGTGAGATGGGCTCTGATCCCAGGGGACAAGGGACAGGACAAGAAGGAATGGCCTCAATCTGTGTCAGAGGAGGCTCAGGTTGGTGGAAAGGTTGGTCAGGCACTGGCACAGGATGCTCAGGGAAATGGTGAAGACTCCATCCCTGCAGGGATTTAAATGATGTGTGGATTATAGCACTTGGGGACATGGGTCAGTGGTGGCCTTGACAGAGCAGGGGAATGGTTGGACTAGATCTTAGAGATCTTTTCCAACCCAATTGATTCCATGATTCCAAGATGCTCAGCTAACCTTTCACAGCCATTTTCACATGATTTTGCTGGAAGTTCCCCCCATGCTCCTTGTAAGATTCAGTGTTTTTACTGCTGACTAACCTAACACACAAGCAAGAGCAGCAATAGTTCAATCTGAACAACAAAACCTCAAATATTTTACATTTTTCAGGCTAAGGGGAATAAACAAGCCCAGAGAACAGAGGGTGGGTGAAAGCAAATGCTGAAGGAGTTTGAAAGGCAAAGATCAAAAATTGCAGCAATATCTCAGCGACTGGATGTCCCAGGGAGCAGAGAGCAAAGAGATCCTACTGAGTTGGACTTGATGATCCTTGTGGGCCTCGTTCAACTCAGGATATTCTCTGAGGAAGAAGCCATCAAGATGCTGCTGGAAACTCTGTGGTTTTAGACACACCATTCCATAGCCAAGAAGAACATTTTTCTGGAGTGTGGACCCTAGTAACCACAGTGAGATCCAGAGTGGGAGAGAAATACAGGAGACAGACCCTCTTCTCAATGACTCCATCAAACCCACCAACCATGGAGCATATCTGGAACAGCAACTGACCCTGGTGTTCAGCTTTAAGCATTTTTGACCCAAATAAATCCATAGATGAAGGGCTTTTGTAACCAATAAATACTTCCTCTAACATTTTGTTTCAAAAGAGCCAGACTAAAATGAAGCACTTTGCTCAACACAAAATCACAAAATTAAAAGACCAAAACAAAGCAAAGCTCATCATTCTTTTATCACTTAGGAAGAGCAGGGTATTGGTGCACTAAGCAATTCTGAGTAGGAATCATTCCAAAGTGGTATTTATGAGACAGCTACAGGTCTCTAAAGACTTCAAGCATCTCAGCTCATTGAGAGGTTTGTCCATCTTCCCTCATAACTAATGTGGAGGACAGCATAGACTGGTCCAGGACAGAGCAGGAAGGTGGTGCATGGATACTTGGGTTTGGACAGCTCTTATGATCATCAAAACACAACTTAATATTACATCTGCACAGCCATGTAGACATCTGAGTTTGCCTAGGATGGTTTCTAAGCCTCACTCCATCATTGAAACTTCTGGAGTGCAGCCAGCACCACCATGCTGCTCTCAAGAAAAGCAAGACAAAAAACCCAAACCCGTTTTTCATAGAAAAGATGCCCTTTTTACACACACACACATTGGACATCACTGTCTGGTTTGGGCCACTGCTATGAAAAATGCACCTCAGGAAGGGCACAGTGCTCAGAGCTGGGGCTTAGACCCCAGTCCCTGAGCACAGACTCAGTTAATGAGAAGTGGATTTAAATACAACTGGAAAGTGAGTGCGAGCACCAAAACGACTTAAAGCCCTAATGAGGATTAAACAGCCCTGGAGTTTATTAACTCTGACAACACTTATCCCATCTCTCAGCATTATGCAAATCTAGGAGGCACCCATAAAGATGTGCTGACAGACTCAGCTGGTCAACACAATATTATTGCACCTTCAACAATTCTGATCAACATAGCATTGTTAAATCCCAGTTTTTCACTGGAGACATCACAGACATGTGGGCAAGGTCAGTGCACCCACTCCAGATTTTCTACAAGCTATGATAACTTGAAAAGCTGATATTTAAAATGCCATTTTTCAAGCACAGTCCTGGAAAATTCCTTGGACCTAGAAGAAAAGACTTTTTAGAAGACAGTCTGGCTTGTTAGCCCCAAAGGCAACTTAGTGCTTTGCTGTACAGTTCACATGACTTGCTCCATAGTTGGTCATGGTCCTTTTTACCTCCAGTTTTCCAGCATTTTCCCAGGAGACTGTGTGTGTGCATCCCATTATGGACAATATTGACATTGTTTATTCACACTGGATAAACACATTGCCAGCACCAGCATTCCTTACCGATGCAGAACTCCCACCCATCCCAAAAAATATGGCTTTACAAGCAACACGCCTTGTAATTTTCCCAAGAACTCCAAATAGCTCCAAAATTTAATTTGTTAAATTAGGAATGATGTTGATACAGCTATAGGAGCCACCTATGGATTCATTCTCTCCTGGTGACCCCCAACTCTTCCGGAACATGTGCAGCTGTTTCCTGCCCTCCAGGAGGAAAACAAGCAACACATTCCCCTCTCAGACTCTTATCAACAAATACTGAACAATTACAGTAATTCCAAGGTGGCAAGAAATGTTTCTTTCCAGGTGAGAAGTTTGCAAGACTTGGTGTAAAACATAAAGAACAGGTGTTCAATTACTTAAGTAAAGTTGGGCACCACAAAATACATTTTCTTCTGCTGGAGAGAAGAAACAGAGATTCCTCTTCTCTTCAGGAAATCAGATCTGAACACAGGAAGAGAGGAAATATCCCCTTTTCCCTTAGGGCCTTTGATGGGCTTCCTATAATTTCTATACAAGGATGAAAGGTGCTTCCAATGAAACGTTTGGGAAAAAAAAAAGTAGCAGTAGAATTCTTCCTCTTCAGGAAATCCCTCAAAAAATCAAATCTGGATATGTGGTTTTAGTGGCTCTGTGGGAGCTTCATTTGTTTGCTTTTCTTTTAATAGGTGGAATAAGTTTTCAGCACGTTCTCTGATTAATCAATTGGTGTTTCTACTCTCAGGGATTTGGCACTAAATCCCAGAAACCTGTTGATATCCTACCACAGAAATTATTTAGTGAGCTATTATCATAAACAGGATTAGATTTTCATTATCATTTGATGTCTGGTTTGAAATCCTTATCAGCCATTCCCATTTTTCCCCCATTTATTCTCTAAGGTGAAATCTGGCTTTATAATTACATTGGTACTTACTGTAACACAAATGTCTCACTCCAATATGGCTCAGAGGAAAAAACTACATTTTACAATCTACTGAATTTTACCCATGGTATTTACCTAGGCTTTTCAGATTAAAATCTCCCTCCCTCCATCACTTCTGTGGGTTTAAATGACATATTTAATTTCCAGTAAGGGGAAAAATCAGGAAAAGAGTGTATGTGTTTTCTTATTTGCTTCAAAGTACCTATTCAATAAAATCATGCTGCATGCAAGTAAATGATTAAAGAAATCAGTTTCTAATTAAAAAAAAAAATTGTGCTTGTTTTTTAAAAGAATACACATATTAACAAGTATTAATAATCCCACTGTGAAGAGGGATAGGATTTACCAAAGATTAGAACAAGCAAAAGCAGGAGGAATTCAAGCTCTTCTAATGCATTTGATTTGGATCACCTAAAGAGATCTAATGACCAGGAACAGAAGCCAAACCCCCATTCTCAGTGAGCCGTCTGCACATTGGATGTGCAGACAATTGAAAACAGCCCACGTGGGCATCTCAGAGATGATGATCTACAACAATCACTAATTAAGAGATTAGAAAAAGCAAACTGAAAATATAATTTTATTTGAATAGTGCTTAGAAGTGCCAGATACTACTCATAGCACTCGTGTTGCAGGAGTAGAGACCACGTGTACTAAAACACTATAAAAATCTAGTTTTTATCTCTGACACTGCTACTGCTCCAGGAGGGCTGAAAAAACCCACATGGAAAGTGGCTGCAGCTTGGGTTTGTGGTTGTAGAGACAGAACTGCTGAGGGTTTATTGCTGGGTTTGACATTCCTGTGCTGAGACGGAGTAGCGATGAAGGAAGGGAGAGATGTAGCTGTGAGAGCTAAATTAGGGAAAGAGCAGAAAGCAAGGAGGATGGTGAGGAAGGAGAGCAGCACCACACACAAAACCTGCTGGAGCATCTACGGCTTGTCACTGAAATTGGGGGAACATTTCTGGGTTTCAAGGAAACAGAATGAAACCTCTCAGTTGCTAGAATCAGACAAGGACTAAATTCCTTTTCTGGAGCCCCTCCAGGCCCTGGCAAGGGCTCTGAGGTTTCCCTGGAGCCTTCTCTTTTCCAGGTGAGCACCCCCAGCTCTCCCAGCCTGGCTCCAGAGCAGAGGGGCTCCAGCCCTCAGAGCATCTCTGTAGCCTCCTTTGGACTTGCTGCAGCAGCTCCACATTCTTCTGATGTTGGGGACTCCAGAGCTGGAGGCAGCTCTGGAAGTGGGGTTTCATAAGGGCAGAGTAGAGGGGGAGAATCCCCTCCCATGCCATGGGTCCTACTCCATCCATGGTCAGCAGGATGAACACACTAATCCAGGATGAGAACATAGTGATATTAAAATAATTTTAATTACTTTTTAGAAATAATTATTTTTTTAAAAAAAATAATGAATTACTAGTGGTTTATAATTTCCTGAAGTTGCAAGAAAGCAAGTAGCTTTGAAGGATGTCCTTGTCAATTTGATGATATGCTGACATTGGAAAACTGTCTCTCTGGATAAACTTGTTGAATTGACTTGTCCCATCAGGATTTTTAGGAAGGGTGTTGGTATGGTTTGGGAAATCCCCTCTAATATGCCTCTGACTAATGCAGACTGGCAGGTTGGAGAAGGACCTTTGTCCAAGGAGGGTGATTGTGAAGGTACCAATTGGCCCACGTGAAAGGTACTGAGAAACTGGAACAAGAGGAGGGGGAGCACAAGAAGAATTAGAAAAAAAGCTGTAACATAAAATTTGAAACTAACACCTAAACCCCCTCCGGAATGTGAGAACTTTTATACCTGATTTAATGACAAAATCCTGGAGTGCCTTTGTGTTTGAGCGTTATGTTGGGGCACGACGCAGCATTGTATGGTAATGACATTACAGGCTATTTTTTCTCATTGGAAAATCCACCCCTAAGTTCTGGAAAACATCACTGACACTTGCATCCCTTGGATAAAATCCATTGGCAGGACAACTCGCTGCCTCCCAACTCCAGGGTGATAGCGGAAGGTTTCTGCCAGGATGTGGCAGCCAGCCGGGAGGGCGGGAGCCAGAGATAGTGCAAGGTTTCAGTGCTTTGTTGTTGTTTTTCAAAGTACTTCCTTTGCAGGTACATTTATAGAATTAAAGCATAAAAATGAACCTTTAAAGAATGCTCAAACTACTTTTAAGCCAGCTTTTCCTCTTTTTTGTTGTAATAAAAAATTTAAAACAAGCATTTTTCACTCCTTTTCTTTCAATGATGCCTTTAAAGATATTTTGGCTCCTCCTTAATTGTATATAAAAATTACAAAAAAACCTTTCTTGCAGGCTGAGGCCAGAGTGGTGCATTGATGATCTGACTTCTCTTAGGGAAATGACCCAGGAGAATGACAGGGTTTTAATAAGATGTTCAGATAAAATATGAGTGTGGAAAATGACATCATACTTCTCCTGCCCAAGCATGATATAACACTCCTGGATGCCAAGTCAGGGATTAAGCTTGAGTCTGATATCCTGCAAGAGTACTTTCCTCTGGGTGTTAAGCCTCTGTTTTAAAAAAACCCTAATCCTGCTTGTCCCAGCCCATGCCCTGTGAGCCAAGGGGGAACCCCAAAGGCTGCTTGGCTCATCCCAGACACAGAAAATGGATGGGGATGGAAACCAAATATGTTGGGTCACAAGAAGAAAGGGAGCAGAACAGCGGGAAACCACAATTCTCCTTCTCATTTCCTCATACACAGATGTTTCATCTCTAGATGGATCAAGCCACCAGACACTTTTTTTTTGTGTGCTTCTGTGAATTCCGGTGATTTCTGAGTAGCACAGAAAGTATCAGAGTACTCCTGCAACTGCCTTCTTACTGATCCTTCCTGTCATTAGTTGGATGCAAACACAGAAAATGAAGTGGAAAACTTCAAATAAGAACAATAAAAAAATCTTTTTTGGGTGTGTTGATGATCTAGCTATTGTGTCCCCACTGGTGGTAGGCAGGTTTGGGAAAGGACAGATGGGAGATCAACCACTCCCATTCCCATCCCCATCCCAGGCCAGGGCCTGCCTGTTTATTTTTAGAGTTGATTTCAAGGCTTGTCTCTGATATTGTCACTTTGCAGCTGATGACTGGAACACGTTGTGGTTATGCTTTTCAGAAACAGTCCCCAGGCAGAGCCAGGAGCAAAGGAAACCAACACAAATCTTGTTAGAGATTTTCTCTGAGTCCCGACCGCGGAGCCAGGCAGTTATGAGCATCATCTTCCTAAAAAGATTTCACTCAGAGCCGCTGGATTTGGGCACTGTGGTTAGAAAGTGTCATCTGCAACAAATCAAAACCAAAAAGGAAAGGAAAAAAACCACTCTCTCTTCCTGAAATTAAACCCTTCCAGAAAACAAGGCTGCAGCTCTTGCTTCTCCTGTGGAGAAGATGATGAAAGGAGACAGGTGCAACATCCCTTTGGGACAGATGCTCACACAGAGCTATCCTGAGCCCACCACAGAACTACAGGAGAATGGAGCCACCAGACAGCCACTGATGACAAAATGTGTTTTCCTCCACCTTGGTGCCAATGGCATGAACTGAGCTCCCATTCCACCCAAGTTTTCACAGTACAAAAACCAATTAATAAATTACTTTGTGTCACAGGAAGAAGTTGTGTGACCTGATGTGAGGAGGACACATTTAGGGAAATTTGCTCAGCACTTACAGGCACAATGTACTGGGATCCTCGCCAACGAGTCCAATCAATCACCAAAACCAGCCCTCGAGTCTTTAAAAGCCAAACCCTGCCCTTAGATTGGTCCTTCCCAAGCAGAATGCAAGTGTAGACAAACTTGTTCTGCCAGTGCACCATTGACATAATTCCAGGTTATTTTTACTATTTTTTTTGGCAAGGCTCCCCAAAGAGAAGTTGTTTCTCATCACACCTCAGCTGTTACCGCTGTAGAGGCAAAGTTAGTGCAACAGACCCTATCCAGACATAGAACTTCTACACTTCCTCCTCCTTCAGCTGCTGTCTAACAGCCCTGGGCTGAGGAAAAAAATCAACCTGAATTTATTTAGATTGGTATTACACATGAAAATCCCATATTCCAAGCAAATGTACCAAAATGACATCCCTTGTGGAAAGAGCTGGCTAACTAATCCAGGAACGGTTTGCCTGCATTCCTTGAAAACTTTTCACATGATTTTAATAGAAATTTAAGTAACTAAAAAAACTCTGTGACAATAAAGCATCTTTTGAGTAATCAGATGTAATTAAAATAATCCTTTAAAGAGCTGAGAATGGATTTGCTTTGAAAGGGCGGCTGGAGTGGGCTATAGGCAGAGCAATCCATGGAAAGTCAGCATTTCCCTTCTTAAAGTCCTGATCTTGGACTTTGTTCAGCAATCTTGGAAACCCAATGTCTTCCTTGTTTTCCCAGACATCAGTGCCAAATAAATAGCAGGAACACAGTTAGCACACAGGAATTTCCTTGGTGGCACGGAGCAGAAGAGTGACTGCAGCAGCTTTTGCACATGAGGATGTGCATTTCCAAGGCAAAAGTGAGAAACCTCATCCCACAAATGGGTTTCTTTTGAAGTTCCACCCTCCCAGATTGCCCTCATGTCCTGAAGCAGAGACAGTTGCTTGGTTCTTAAAAGCTTTGTGGGGTTTCAGTTTTACTCCATTAATATTTTTCTGTGAATTCTGAATCCACTCATCAACATAGCAGCTCTTCAAAGGGCTCCTGCTGAGCTCCTCACGTTAATAACCTGTGGTGACAATGAGTCTCCTCAGCTAATGGGTTTTGGGATAAGTAGGTGCTTCCAGCAGTTCTGCTGCTTTCTGTTCCATTAAGTGTCCCTGTCCTTGTACCTCAGGACTGAGAATTTTCATTTCTTCATGCTATTAATTATTTTGTCTTCTTCCCACTTTTTCTCCTTGAATATTTTCAGGCTTGTGATTAATTGCAACTATGATCTTTTCCTTTGTTGTTTTTTGGGTTTTTTTAATATCTTAGGTAATGTTCTGCCATTTGGCCCTGGAACTCAATTTCTTCTCCCTTTTAATGGGCTGAAAAAGGCATCAGCCAGTTCCACTACAAGGATATAGAGAATGAAACATCACTCAGTTCTTTACTGTAATTAAATACTTTTTTGACTCATTACAGTTCACTCCACAAGGCTTCTCTACCTTGTGCCTCTGCCAATTAACTGTTATTGGGTTGAAAATTAGTGTCTGTGCTGAAAATGAGATGTTCTCCCTGATTTAAAATCCCTAACACAGCAGAGTTTATCATTCCAAACAACCATCCTGTGACGGTCATTCCAAGAGCCTTGTATTCCTTGGCAAAAATTCATCCCAGGTGAAGAAGGGCCAGGTAAAATTACATTTGGTGACATGAAAAAATAAAGTCTAATGGTTTTGTTGCACCAGAAGAGAAAGATGTGTCTGGCCCACCACTCCTGGGCAAATGTTCTCTGCCCAGGTTATGGGGGAGTTCGGGGCTGCTGGCCCAACATCTGCCCCCCAACAGCTGCTTGCACAGCCTTGCTGGAGGTACATCTCAGTCCCTTTGAGCTCCTCTGAGTTTTCAGACATCCATTTTCCACTTACAATTCTGAACACACATTCAGTTAAATACAGGGCATGCTTACAGTGACATCTATCACAACAAACAACCAGCTCCCAACAGCTTTCCAGAATTAAAGGAAGGCAAGAATCAGGTCAGTTGACCAAGAAGTTGTCTCACATCTTTTATTTTCCTTCTGTTGCAGAATTTCACATCAGATTTCTCCCAAAAGTGTGAATTAATGCTTTCTAACCCTTAGGGTAAAATGTCCTTGATCACAAATGGTTTAAAATTATAAAGACCTGTTAAAATAATGTATATTAGCAAAGTCACTTGCTTAAGAAATACTAACTGTATTGGTTAAATGAAGTTAATGAATTGAAAACATCATGGAATTTTTTTTTTGTGGAATGTAGAACAGGGCTCACTAACAGATGTATTTACTTTGAGAATGAGTTTTGTCTCATTGGATGAAAAACAGGGAAAAAATGCAGAGACTGGTGAAAAACAGACAAGCAGGTGCTGGACACCAGCCTGATAAACAGAACAGATGGGATGGAAACCAGGCAGGGATGCTTGTGGAGCTCAGCCACAGGCTTGTCTCTGGCATGATGGAAAAGGATGGAAACACCAACCAAGATGGATTTGAGAGAGTTAAATGAGTGGATGAGTCAAGACATATTCTAATAGCCTTGGAGACCTGCAGTGAGCGGAGATGGAGAAAACCTGAATTTCTTGGATTACTTAGATAGAAGCAGGAAGACAGATGTGGCCCAGGAGAGCAGTTCCTTGCATGGATTAAGATGATACTCAGATTACAAACAGGATCAAGAAAAACATTTTTAACAACCCCCAAGTTCTCCACAAAGACATGATTGAAGTGCTCTGCTCTTCACATGTCTCCTACCAAATATCAGTCAAATCACTTGATATTTAGAGTATCTTTTATTTTTTCTTTTGAATACCTGAACTGTGGTTTGTGAAACTTTCCTACCTCAGTATAACTGCAAAAATGCACATTATAAGATATGAAAAAAGAGCCCAGAGTCTGGAGATGAGGGGAACTTTGGGAAGGACAACAGCAACCCATAGCATGTTACTTTGCTGCCATTAAAATCCCATTTTTCCCCTTTTCAGCTACGTGCCTGATGTATTTTGCCTTATCAAGGAGAAGATGGCTGGGGCTGTAGAGATGCCCAATGCCCAAGGCCGATCTGAATCAAAATAGTCCAATCACCACTGATGGCTTTATTGCTCCCATGGCCTTTTTCAAAGGTCCTCCCCATTGCTAAATGATAAGTGGAATTTTCCAGCTCACTGTTACCACACACTGCACTGGGATTTCTCTGGAAACCCATGAAGTGCTGCTAGCTCCATTAATGCACCATCTCACTTCTGATAAAGTCTTTGGCAGCTGTTTTGGACAACAGCCCAAGACCTCAGCACAGAAGTGCAGCATCTCATGTCTGTGCAGCCTTTCCCCTAAGTTTATCTATGGCCTAAAGCTTCTAAACCTTTGCGCTTGCCCAAACTGCATTAAAACACCATCCAGTGCTATAAAAGGAAAAATGGATGGTTTCAGGAGGCAGCTCCATGGCAGATGAGCCACTGTGGCTCAGGAGATAAGAGGCAGCTGCCAGAGATGAATATAAGCATTATTTATGAATGTGATGTCATTGAATGCCAGAGGTGCTGGAGGTGCAGCCAGAGAGGATGGCAGCTCCCCTGCAAGGTCCCAAATCAAGCACATTTGCCATCGGTGCCACAGCCACAAGAGGCAAAACAAAGTAGTTTTGATTTTTCCCTGCAAAACCAGATCTCCCCTTGACTGCCCTCTCCTTAATTTCAGAAAGATCTGTAGCTCCACAGACATGGGGATGTACTTGAATGTTAATACCATGGTCATACACAACCTCTAAACAGTAAACCATGAGTTACTGAATGATGAGAAAAGCACATTATGCTTTGTAGGGTCTTCCTGAAAAACCACAGGTTCATCCCATAAACCTTGTAACACCCCAAGGATGGGAACTGGGACACCTAGAATCCCACTCTGGCATTTGGCTCGCAACTAATTATTTGCTCCTTCCTATAGCTCTGCTCGAGCAGGTGCTGCTGTCACACACCTTAAATGCTCCTGGGTAAAATAAAGTAAAATGAAATATTCTCTCTTCTGGGAAGAACTTTCTCAGCTGAAGACGATGGCACCAGCAACTTCTGGGCACAAAAGAGACCCCGATTTTAATTGCTGTAATCCCACCTCCTCACTGGACTTCAGTGTTACATTTAACCTGATACCCGATCTAGATCAAAGATCCACAGACTGTTTGAGTTGGGAGGGATCTTAAAGCCCATCCCATTCCACCCCCTGCCATGGGTACTGACACCTCCCACTAGCCCAAGTTCCTCCAAGCCCTGTCCGGCCTGGCCTTGGACACTTCCAGGAATGGGACAGCCACAGCTTCTCTGGGCACCCGTGAGAGGGCCTTCCCACCCTCACAGGGAAGAATTCCTTCCCAATATCCCATCCATGCCTGCCCTCTTTCAGTTTGAAGCCATTTCCCCTTGTCCTGTTACTCCAGGCCCTTGTAAAAACTCACTCTGGAGCTTTCCCCTTTAGGTACTAGAATCCAGTCCTTGGATTCTCCAAGATCATCCACATATGTGGGCAAGAATCAAAATGTCTTGAATTTATTAAAAAAACCATAAAGTTGACAAAGTCAATATTTCCGCCTAACTTTAAAATGGCACATTATTCCTGAGGGAAAAGCCCAACTCAGCTTCTGGGGTAAAACCATCAAGAAGTCCTAAGAGAGGAAGTACAATATGAATAAACAGGAGTTTATTTACTGTGATTGCCAGTTGCAGCTTCTCCTTCAACACTGCAGGCTTCCAGCTGCTGGGAGAAGAGAAAGTTTCAGGGAGACCTCAAGAGCCCCTTCCAGTGCCTAAAGGGGTTCTAGGAGAGCTGGACTTGGAACAAGAGCCCAGAGGGACTTCGGACAAGGTGGAACGGCTTCCCACTGCCACAGGGCAGGGTTAGATGGGATACTGGTAAGGAATTCCTTCCTGTGAGGCTGGAGAGGCTCTGGCACAGGGTGCCCAGAGAAGCTGTGGCTGTCCCATGGCTGGAAGTGTCCAAGGCCAGGCTGGACAGTGCTTGGGGCAAGCTGGAATAGTGGAGGGTGTTTCTGCCCATGGCAGGGGGTGGAATGAGATGAGCTTTAAGGTCCCTCCTAACTCAAACTCATCAGTGATTCCATGATGTCCATCCACAGGTTGTCCCCACTTTGCAGTACCATCTACCCAAAATAAAAGATGTAGTTTTACCCAAATTACTGCAAAGATGAACAGAACCAGGAGCAGTCTGTCTGGTATCAATTCATAACTGAAAGAGAATGTTTCAAGCAAGCTGCCAAGCGTCCAAACCACTGTTTCTAAAAAAAAAAAGGCCCAAACCACAGGACTGTGTTTCCAATCAGCACACAAGAAGGCAGGAACGTGCAGCCAGCCAGGAATGTGACATCACTGCAAATCCAACTAAGGCGGCCTCTCCATGTGCTCCAGGGCTGCAGCTCAGGGAAGGGCAAGAGAAAAGGCTTGGCTTGGAAAATAAACCCCAGTCTCAGTTCTGAAGCCTCCATAATACCAAAGGGAAGGATCCCTTCAGGCCAACTCTGCCCATTCAAGATTATTAAAGGGGGTGACAGTTGTCACAGCAGGACCCTGAGGGCACAGCTCTCTCAGGAGCCAGGCTGGGATCATGGAATGATCACATTCACTTTCCACAAAAAGCATTTCTGCACAGAGTTGTCATCTCCACATACTCCAACACTGATGAAAGGGATGGGCAAATGTCAGCCCCTGTGCTCAGCACAGAAAGTGAAACATTCCAGAATGGAGCAGACACACATGGGAACCTTATCAAAGCTCAAAACCCATCCCAAACTTAAATCTCAAGCTTTTTATGTGGAATCCCACATGGTTTGGTGGGAAGGGACCATAAAGCTTGTCTCCATCCATCCCACGCCATGGGCAAGCCCCATCCAACCTGGTCTTGGACATTTCCAGGGAATCTACCATCTACCACCTCTGTTGCAACCTGAAGACTGGTAGATCCAATCTGCTCTTCTTGATGGTGTAAAGAAGAAAGGACATGCCAAAATGACATTATGCAATCCTTTTTGTGAGAGCCTGTGGAGCAGTCTTTTCCAGACAAACTCCACTGAAAATTTCAGTGTACCAAACTATGAAAAAACCCACAGGCATCTGAAGAATAAAATAGCTGCTGTATCCATCAGGAAAGGCAGCTGCCCATGAGCTACAGAGGTCGTGGTGGGAGACCCATGTCTGCAAATCCTCAAACCCTCAATGGCTCCATCCGTTTGAGCCAACTATAATGCTCCTTTGTTAACCACACAGGAATAACCAGCCCGTTGATTCCCAAGAGCCCAGTGAGTCATGAGTGGGGATTATCAGACATCAGTAGTCTTTGTGAAGTCCCAAATGTCAAATGAATCCCATTCTTCCTCCCTGATTCAGACAGATCTGAATTTAAGTCACTCCTCCTACTCCCTGAGCCAGAGAAAGACCAGGAGAAGGCCTCTTACCATGGGGAGGTTCAAGTTGGAGCATCTCAAATTCTGCTGTGTGAGCAGTGAACCTGCCCCCAGAGCAAGATCACTGCTGGATTAAATTTGGTGGTCAGGATGCTGATGATGTAAGGAGGTAAACAAAAAGCATGGGAGGTGCTTATCTTAACACAATTCACAGCTTCTCCCAAATGATTTTGTCATGGAGATCACATCAACCATTCCCAAAGGAGCCTTGTTCCCCTTGCCTTCCCCCACAGCCACCACACCCTGATCTTTCCTTTCTTCTACTGGTGATAAACCTTTCCAAGGGGATACCTGGGATTTGGGAGCAGCCATATCACCAAAAACATTTGGGAAAGCACTTGAGAAAATCATGCTGAGCCATTCTAGTTCAACTCACCAGAAAGAGCATCAAGGTAAGACTGTTCCCAGCAGTGTCAATACACTGCAGATGTTGGGCAGAAGGTCAAGGGAGGGGATTTTGCCCCTCTGTCCTGCTCAGGTGAGACCCCACCTGCAAAGCTGCCCCAGAGCCCTGGAGCCCAGCACAGGAAGGACATGGAGCTGCTGGAGAAAGTCCAGAGGGGGCACCAGGATGATCAGAGGAATGGAGCAGCTCTGGTGTGAGGAAAGGCTGAGAGAACTGAGATTGTTCAGCCTGGAGAAGAGAAGGCTCCAGGGCCCTAAGGGGCTACAGGAGAGCTGGAAAGGGACTTGGGATAAGGGCCTGGAGGGACAAGACAAGAGGGAATTGCTTCAAACTGACTGAGAATGGCTTCAATCCTACTGAAAGTAGAATTAGATGGAATATTGGGAAGAATTTGTTGGCTGTGAGGGTGATGAGGCTCTGGCACAGATAGATTAGAGAAACTGTGGCTGTCCCACCCCTGGAAGTGTTCCAGCCCAGGTTGGATGGGGCTTGGAGCAAGTTGGTCCAGTGGTAGGTGTCCCTGCCCATGGCAGGAGCTTGGAACAAGATCACCCTTAGGGTCCCTGCCAACCCAGCCCACTCTATGATATTCTAAGAACCCTCCAGCAGAAGGGTAGTTATAGCTCAGTTCTAAACTTTTCTAGCCATTTTTTTTAAGTCTGTGCCCAAGATGAAGGAAAAAAGTAGAAACACCACATTAAATGTCCATCACAAAGACCCAGAGAGCCCTTGTGTGCCCTTTGTTAGGGCACATTTCACCTTTGCACAAAGGCAAGACTTCATTTCTAAAGATTAAAGCTCAGTAACAGTTACTGAGCTTAAACACACCCTGAAAGTGGGAGAAAATATACTTTTTTTCCCCTCACAGAAAAAGGAGTCAAAATATCTCCAGGTGATCCCCAGTGACAACGTGATGTGTTTAGCTATTTGTGACACAACAGGCTGCTCAAGATGCTATTCAAGGTGCTCTAAATTCTCACACAACCCTACAACAAGAGGGAATGGAGGGACCAAGTGTGGTGTGATGCTCAGTGTTCATAATCTGGGGGATACAAGAAGATTAGAGGCAGAAATAGACAAAACAAGCAGTTCAGCAAAACAGAACTTATGTATTTTGAAGAATATAAGAGAAAAAAAAAGTTTCTCTTTACGAGCCACAGAATAGAATTCAGAATTCCTGAAGATCCCATATAACTACACTGGAGTCTGAGAGAAGCTGATGGATTTGTGGCTGCTCCAAAGCATCCACAAGGGCCCAGGTTTTGAGGGGTCTGAGGAAAAGCTACTGGGAATCTCCTATGGAGATCTGCAGCTCCTGCCATACAAGAACCACACTAACACAGGCACTCAAGAAGGCAGTAAAAATTTCCTGGAGTCTTGGGTCAGCACTCTGCTGTGGAGTCAGTTCTCCAGCTCAAGGAATGACATCTGGAGGTGAACACACACCTGCACTCACACTCACACTCAGCAATGCACAGCTCTGCTTTGGACAACTCTCACACAACCACAAATCATTAAAGCACTTACAAACCATCAGAATAAAGTACTTCCAGGAATGGAATAGAAGAAAAGTCAATAATTTCCTAGATTAGGACACCCATTAGCTTCTCCTACATTATTTTGACATAAATAAATAAAAATTGAAAGAAACTCTGAGTGTGCATCTCAGAGTATTGAAAACCATTCCAAGAGTTGCTTTTTAATAACAAACATCATGTACTGACCTCTGCCAATTTGTATGGTAAGATCAGCTTCTCTCCCACTGTCACTGTCTTTCTGGTCACCAGGGCCTCAAACAGCATCTCTTCTTTCACCTAGAACAAAAGTACAGATATTAATGATTATTTTAGTGATTTTTTTTATTTTAAATCCAGTAAAAAAAAATTGCTAACATTTAAACTAAAAAAAAAAAAAAAGAAAAAAAAAATCAGTGCAAACACATTCAAAGATCAAAATTTAGTTAAAAAAAAAAAACAAAAAAACAAAAAACACTTTTGCCAGCCCTTGCAGAGTTAAGTTCAATGGGTAAAAACATGCCATTGGGAGGAGCCAACTCAGCACATAAACCCAGCATCAGAAACCTAACACCAGGGTATTCAAAGGAACCTGATTTTCTGCATTCAGACATCCCAGTTGTAGCAATTTCCCATTGGTTTCCTTATTCCCAGTGTGCCTCCTCCCTCCCACACTTTCTCTTGGCAAAATAAGTCAACTTTCCAGTGTTGTCAAGATGAAATCATACAAATTACTCTAGAATAAGCCAAGAAGTGTCATCAGTTTCAGAGATATCCAAGTGAAGGAGGTTTTCTTTCATGCTTTTAAGGGTGGGGAGGAGTCAGAAGGAGGAAGAAACCCTTGGAAAAGCACCTGATATTTACTCTGCTGTTGGCACTGGATGTTTACTCCCTAAAGCCCCAGTTCCTGGCGAGGTGACAGTCTCTAATCAGCCCTCACAGGTCTGCAGAACAAAACTCAGTTGTGCAAACACAGACACTTCAGCAATGAGGAAAACAGTGCTGACAAATTAAGTAGTACCTGCAGCTGTTGGGGAAAAGCCACTTTCCCAATCAGCTTCAAGACCCTCTTACTTTGAGGAATTCAGAAGGTGTCCTCTCTCCCAGAATAAATCACTTAGAAATAAAGACTTTGAGTCATTGACTGATATTCACCAAATTTCCAAGTCAAAAAAGACATCATGAATCTGGGTGAAAATCTTGGAGCTCATAATTAATGGATGTGGATTGATACAGATAAGCTACACTGAAGTCTCTACAAACTGCTTATCCGACCTGAAGGACTCCAGGCAGGCACCAGACCTCCTCTGGACATCTCTGATTGTTCAAAATCCACATTTCTGAAGCCATCCAAGGCCATATTTTTATCACAGGGAAACCATTTATGATTTGACAAGGAAAATGGGAAACACAGAGGTCTATCAATTGAATTCAATGATCTTAGAGGTTTTTTCCAACCAAAACAACTCTATGTACGTACTTTGACTTAAGGGTTTAATCCAGGAATTAGTATGAAGAGGAAATGCAAACAAGACAGTGAAAGGTCAGGAATCTCACAAACCCTAGCAATAATGATGCCCTTCTGCACAAAAATCTCCTTATGCCAAAACAACCATTATGGGATTCTCCCTGATAAAACCCAGGGAGTTTTTATACAACTGATTCTTCCTGCAACAAGAACTTGTTGCTGTGGAAATCAGAATACATCAAGTCATCTGTATATGATGTCACCTGCCAGCAAGGTCTCTATCACTGGAAATGACACTTCAAGGTTCATTTCTTTAGTGCTCAGCACTACTCAGGACCCCCCAGTTCCTACAATTCGATTTTACCTTTCAAAATCAAGCAGGGAAAAAAATAATTCTTCTGGTTCATCCAGAGAGCCAAGGCAAGATTCCACATTTGGTTTCTATTCTTCTACATTCACCAAAATATGTGATTTTATAATTTTCGGCTCTGTGGACACTTTTCCAGCAGCTCTTGACTGTGGGACCATCAGCTTCTCTCCCTCAACTGCACAACTTGGAACAAAAGTGAGTTTCACACCATCCATTATCCCCCTTCAGGAATGCTGCAAACCCACAGCCAGCATGCTGGCTTTTTTTAATTATCCAAGGCAACAAGGCAGAGGGGTGTCAGATGGTTCCTAATCAAAACAGTCCAAAGAAATATTCCTCAACAACGTAAACACTTCCAAGTCCCAGATTTGTCAGCAAACACAGGGATTTTAAGCAATTTAAACAACTACCCACGCCATCCCTCACCATCCCCATCTCATGGTCACTCTGGTTCTTTCCCTCCTTGCTTTCTGGATTAAGGGAATCTGTGGATGTGCATCCTTCTCCTGACCTGTGGAGACCCCATTAAATCATCTGCTTGTACAAAAACACTCTTGGCAAGGATGGGAATCCCTGCATCTCCCCAGGCCCCTGCCTGCAATTACCACCCAGTGGAGCTTGGTCTTGATTCCTTCATCACCTCTGATGAGCACCACGGGTGCAAACAAATCATCCTAATCTGCATTCAAGGTCACAGCGTGAAAGCAGCTGACTCCTGATGCCAGGGAGGAGCCACTGGGGCTTTCTAAATAAAAACTCAGCACGTGCTGATGACTAAGGACATGGAGGTACTTACAGCTTCCCCACATCCTACACTACCTCCTCCAGTAAGTGTGAAACACTAAAATAGGAACACCCATTGGTGCAGAGCAGCAAAAAGGAGAACACCACTTATTTCTTTACTTTGTGCCCTAGGAGTTTCACTCTTGAGTCCCATTTCATGGATTTTTGCTTCCTGGTGCTTCCTTTAAGCCATGGCCTGCTCTCCCTCTTAAACATGGCCTGCAGGAGTTTAGATCTTAATTACAGGGACAAAATGCAGATTTAAGACTTGGTTGCCACAAGTGGGCCCAGGGAGGGCTGGAGGCCTCAACTCCATGAGCCAGTGAGGGGTGACCAGCAGTGCCACAGCTGGGAACGTCAGCAGAGCAGGGAGCCAGCAAGGCTGGGCTGGAGCCAAGGCAGGCAGAGACTGTTCCTCCAGTAATTCTGGGATATTATGTTAGAGCAGCTGAAGAAAAATGAACCATTTCCAGCTGAGAACAAGAAAGCATCAGGTTTTGTCTCTCCCTCCATATATGAGAAAGGGATTACAGTGCTGAGTGCTCGCTCTAAAGATGCCTCGTGTGGAGTAAAGGAAAATAAATTCAGATTTCTACCAGCTCTTCTTGGAAAAGAGCTGAACCTTTTCCTCAGATTATTTCTTTCAAATAACCAGAGTTAGAAAGGATGAGAGGGAATGGCTGGAGCTGTGTTAGGGAGGTTTGGGCTCTTCCCCCAGAGGGTGGTTGGGCACTGAGCAGGCTCTCCAGGGAATGCTCAGGGTCCCAAGGCTCCACAGCTTAGGGAGTGTTTGGACAATTCTCTCAGGCACAAGGTGGGATTGCTGGAGTGTCTGTGCAGGGCTTGTGTCTGTGAAGTTACACTCAAAGGTATTTGTGGATCCCTTCCAACTCAGCATATTCTGTGATTCTCTGAAGTTTTCTGACTCCAATTATGGCTCAAAATTTTGCATCTAACGATGATATCCCTACTCATTGCAGGGATGTTGGACCAGATGAACTTTGGAGGTCACTTCCAACCCTAATCATTCTGTGATTCTACAAAACATCATCTGAAAAATAAATCCAGAAGAAAAAACTGGAAGCAAGCACTGTCTGCTCCATAATCCTCATCCCCTCCCCAATTAATTTCCAAGACATTTATCACAGGAGGAGCCCCAGTGTCTGTGGGATCCCTCAGGGAAACTGAAGGCCATTTTTTAGTGGAGGAAGAACTTGAGCACATAAATCTCCTGGAGAGGCCAACTTCAGCTCCAAACACAAATGTGCACTGGGAAATCCAGCAAAACTAATTTAGGGCACTTGATAACTTTATTTACCTTTATTTGCATTGAGGTTAGGTATTGCATTGGTTACCTAAACCTAAAAACTGAATACAAAATGAACAAAGACAGATTTATCTCCTCCCTCAATGCTCCACCCATGGAAATAATTTCCCATTTTAGTAAACACACACAATTAAAACGTTCCTACTGTTCCAATGGAAAACAAAAAGTGTCTTTTAAGGTCAACTACATAATCTGTAATATATTATTTTTATTAATAAGCCCACAAATGAGCTTTTCCAAGCTTTTCCCCCAGAAACACAAAGTTTTACACAAGCCTCTGCGATTTCCACTCAGGCCCTGGGATATTTGCAGTGCTTGCACAGGACTCCACGTCTGCTTGATCCATCAGGCAGCTTTGACATCACTCCCCAGCACAGCATTTCAGCAGAGTTTAAACAAAGGCCCTGAAAAATCTGCCAAAAGCATCACATAATCCACACACTATGTCTATTCCTGAAAAAAAAAAATGGAATCAGGGATTTTACTGTAAATGAAACAATGATCTGCAGAGTCTGGCCAAAATCCTATATTGCAGTTTCAACAAACGCTGCTCTGGATGGTTTAATAAAGCAAAAATATATTGGATGGGGTTGTTGATATCTAAAAAGCAAATCCATTGCAGATCATCATCTCTTCCCAGATTCCTTCAAAAAATCTCTCTATTAGCTTCATTTTATAGGGACACAAACCTCATTATACAGAGGGAGGATAGTTGTGCAGTGGTGTTGCATTAACTGGTGCAGCAGGGGAGTTCCCCCAGTTATCATTAGAGATCCCAACACAAACCAACCAGCTCACGAAAATCTGGGGCAGATTCCCCTTTGCAGTGGGAGAAGACCCTAATTTTGCCTAAGTTTTTAATTTCAACCAGGCTGGTGGTTCCCCTCCTGCCCTTGGAGGCTACATCCCCATGGAGGCCATGCTGGAGCATCTCTGCATCCCCTCTTGGCTGCTCTCAGAGATGGCCAATGCAGCTCCAGTTGGATTTTTTCCTTCTCTTTTCTGTGTCAAATTCTTGACTGAAAAATCCAATGAGTCATTTCAGTATAAAGATCAACCCAGAAGTTGCCCCAGGATAAGGAAGTATCAGATCACAGTTTCTTCCATCCCTTTGCTGTGCTCCAGTCAGTACCACCAAACAGCCAGTGACCACAGGAAAGGAAGTTCAGCTCTCTGTCAACTCATATTACTTTTATTCTGAGATGATTTTTCAGTTATTAGTGTCTAATGCCAAGATTGGAGAGGGGATTAACAACTTCTTCAAGCCAATTCATAATTTCAGCAACAATGGGAAAAGCAAAACTGTTCAGTGACCACAAAGAAAAAAAGAATGTAATAAAGTAATTACCCAAATGAGACAAAATACTAAGTGTCAAATGTTTTAACCAGTATTTTAAATCTCTGGCTGAGTAGAACTCATTGCACTTAATGTGGAAAGCTGTAATGAATAAGGAGTTGTGGCTGCTCTTTGTAATGATGCATCATCTGTTTGAAACCTTTGGTTGTTCCTTTGGGTCAAACCTGAATAAGCAGCAACATCTGTTGAGGTCTGCAAAGCGAAATGTGGCATTTCATAAAGATAAATCAAGTCTGAAAATGAGATTATTTGCTTTATTTCAGCTGATTTCAGTGGGTCTATTGAAAGGCCTATTGCAGGCAGCAAATGCTTCCAGTTCCTTGGATCAATTCTCACCTAAATGCAACTTAAGGGACAAACAACATCACTTCCCAAACTCAGTGATGCATTTCATCAGATCCTACCTCAATGCAGCAAGCATTGTCCCAATCTAATTAACAAGCATTTTATGTTTAGATGGTCATTTAATTTGCAAAAAGAATTACTAAGATGACCAGAAATCTATCAGTTTGCTCAGATAGATACATCAGATCTCCGTGGTTAGGGTTGGTTTTTTTTTTAATGGTGAAAAACAAATCCATTTATTGATTTTTACATCTTGTTGACACTACCTGGGGGTGCTGTTCCAGCTCAGGGCATTAAGGCACCGTTGGATTGACATGGCTCAGCCAATGCTTCATTTCACATAATCATGTATGAAAACCACCCCACGACCTCCCCACATGCAGATGTTGCAAAAGGGTTTGTTTGCAAAGGCAAAGACCCAAAGCCTGGAACTTTTTCAGCTCTCTAAGTCACTCTCTTACTCAAAACTTTTTTAAAAAACAATTACTTAACTGACTTGGCCACATTTAACATGGTAAAATCAACAACATTCTGCTCCCCACTTATATTTTCCTTCTGTTTATTTCTGCAATTTCCAATGCCAAGATACAAAGAGCATCCAGCTGCTCAAAACATATTTTACAGAAGCTTTCCCCTCCCTAAATTCAAAGTATTAATGAAGTGCTATGAAAATCCCTGAGAGCCAATTCCCAAGTTCTGTAGGTAGGGAGATAACACAACAGTTATTTAATGGAATTAATGGGAAGAGCACCATGTGTAACACAAAAGAACAAGTTGCGTTCTGATTCCACCATAAAATCAGCACAAATTCATTTTCCAGACCATCCAGGGAGTACAAAAGAGTAAAGATAATTGTTGCTATAATCAATTACAAGAAAAACAGTTCAGTTGCAAGAGGTTTAGAGCATTTCAAGTGCAGCAAGGGGAGATTCTGGCCACCTCAATCTATGTCAGGAGGTTTTTGAGCTCAGCTCCTGAAGGTTAGTAGGACAAGTTGGCTCATTCAAGACTTTTCTCAAGAAAAGAAGTACCACAGCTTCGTAACCTGCTTGGGCTGACAGAGCAGATCTCCTAAGAACTCATTTAATGCTTTTGCACTGATTTACTGGCCGAGGCCTGGGCCAGCCAGGTGGAGTCCTACAAACCCTTCCCAAGGGACACCAGCACAACAGAGGCTCACAGAGGCCAAGGTATCAGGTCCTAAACAGCAGATAATCAATAGATGCACCAAAGAACTCCATAACAGGCCCATAAATAGGGACTAGAGGGGTGAGATGGGCCTACATATTCCCTTGTGGAATCTGGCAGGTAGTAACAGAAAAAAAACACAGCGAGGAAGCTCAGCACCTCCTACAGCCAGCACAGAACAAAAACATGGGGCTATGGTTGTACAACTGCTTGAGTTCCTCAGACAGACTTTGGGACAGATTTGAGGAGCACCAGCTGATGGCTGGCAGTTGAAGACAATGCCATGTTGGACAGCAGGATTGCTTGGCATCTAGACCCTGCAACCTTACACATTTAATCACAGAAAGAGGATTTTCAGTCAATGAAACCTGAAGCTGAAGAGTAGGGGCAAAATCCTTCCATGAAAAACCTTTTAAAAGAAGTTCCTTACCTTTTCCCTGGCAAACATGAACAGCCCATAAGAATGGAAACATACAAAAACTTGTATTTGTGTGCCCCCAGCGAAGGCGAGGAAATGATGAATCTGACTCCATGCTCTTAGAAGGCTAATTTATTATTGAATAAACTATATTATATTAAAGAATACTATACTAAAACTGTATTAAACTATACTAAAGAATACAGAAAGGATACAGACAGAAGGCTAGAAAGATACTAAATGCAACTCGTGACTCTTTCCAGAGTCTGACGCAGCTTGGCTGTAATTGGCTAATAAGTCAAAAACAATTCACATAAAACCAGTGAAACAATCACTAGTTGGTAAACACTGTCCAAACACATTCCAAAGCAGCAAAACACAGGAGAACCAAATCAGATAATTATTATTTTCATTTTTCTCTGAGGCTTCTCAGCTTCCCAGGAGAAGAATCCTGGGCAAAGAGATTTTTCACAAAATATGATGGTGACAAGCTTACTCTTTAGTAAAACTGGAAATAAATTGCACCTGTTTTGTGTCCTGTATCAGAGGTGGCTTGTTTGGTGTGAAAGTTTCAGGAGGGAAAGCAGAGCCTTACCTCCAGCAGCTCTGACACAACAGGAAGTATTTCAGGGTTGCAGATATCGATGGAGTCATCCCTGTAGGTCTTCTTTTTGTACCGGATGTTCCCCAGATGCAGGATCGCCGACAGCAGAGAGAAAATCCTAAATAGAGACAATTCATTTTCACTCAGTTTTCCATAAAGTGAATGAAGTAGCAAATTTCACCCCCAAGGGCCATGACCCTCTTTGGCTCATTCTTCTAATTTTCAATGCAAAGAATCCACTTTGCCTCATGTCAAAAAGATTTTCATTTAGTCAAGTACCAAACTTGCATCCATACAGTTGCCTTGAAAATTCTTTAACACATCAAATCCCCAGTTACAAAATTACAGTCCGTGTTGTAAGAAAAATAGAAATCCTCCAGTAATCTTGGTATCTAGATTAATTATTTATCATGCAATTTCCTAAATTAAAGGGTAGAGTGGGTGTGGCCATGCAGGTGATCCCTCTTACTCTCCTGGGTCACATTTTTTTGTCACCTTTTTGGATCTAGTCCCAGCCAGGAACAAAAGACTGTACAAAACAGCATAAATGCTTTTATAATATCTAAGCAACTGAAACAAAGAAAAGATGTTAAACTTCAAAGAAATTTATCCAACCAATTTTTCTGTTTTGAAGGGAATTTGGTCATTTTTAAGTTATCTCCCCTCTAAAAAAAAATAGGATCAGACACTCAAAGCATATCCTGAGTTAGAAGGCATCCACAAGGTTCATCAAGCCCAACTCCTAAGTCATGTCTGACTTCAGCTATAAATCCTGTTTGTCCCTAATTCTACACTCCATTGGGAGCTAAAAATGAATAAACCCAAACGTGATTCCTAGCTATGCCACCAGCTTGTCTGGACAGCACACCTTCACCTCTCCAAATCCTCCCTTATCTCCAAAACAGGGATACTGACTCCTTGTTGTGAATTTCAGGATGCAATTTTATAAAAATTTCTCTTTGCTGTTTCCACAAAGGTGAAACCCCATATTTTGCTATAAAGAAATTACTTTTAAAAGTAGAGTAGTATTTAAAACATACTCCCTGTATCTCAGCTGAAGGTGGTTCTTATTTGTACTGCAGTTGTATAACGCCAAGCAAAATAAATCTGCTCGTGTAGTGAAGAATCCACTTTATTTTTGACATGCAAAATTCACCAGGAGAAACTTGTGTGCCAAGAAAAATCATTGCACAGTAAATCAGAAGTGAGAATTTACTGCATCACCCGACTTTGCTCAGTCCTGACACTTCTTGATTGCTTTGCTCAGGCAATTAAACCCCTCAACAGGCTTTAGACAAACCTTGTCCTGAAGCCTGATAAAGCAGCCCCTGACACAGAACACATTCACACAAGTCTGGATCCTTGGGTTTATCCACGTGTGTGGGGAAGTTAGAGAAAAATCAGTTTTAATTTCATAATTGATTTGTTACAAGTGAGGGATAAAGAACGAGCTCTCAAAATTTCTCAGCTGTGTGAAAATATCTTTGAAGTAATTTTTTTTGTCAAGTTCTTCCCAACTTACTCAAGCCTTTCAAGCCAAAAATCAACACAGGAGAGATTATTTTGTAGGTTTGGTTGGAGATGACCCTTAGGAACCCTCTAATTCCATGGTGACAGTGGTGTTGCAACCCAGCTAAAGTCCAGTTTTCAAACCAGCATGTCCAGTGCATTAGTGAAAAAGGCCAGTTGGAAATGCATCTACAGACCTAGAATTGCACACAAAGGGTTAAGTTTCATGAGGGATAATGAGGACTTCTGATTAAACCAAGCTCTGGATTCATGACATGCAGAGTGAGGCGTGATTATTCACGAACACTTGAGAAATACTTCAAGATGTCAACTCCTGCCAACGCTCCATTTGCATGAAGAGAATTATTCAGTACAGCAATGATCATGGAATCACAGAATGGTTTGGGTTGGAAGGGACTTAAACTCATCTGGCTCCATCCTGCCATGGCAGGGACACCTTCCACTATCCCAGGTTGTTCCAAGCCCTGTCCAACCTGGCCTGGGACACCTCCAGGGATGGGGCAGCCACAGCATCTCTGGACAATGTCCTGCCAGTGGAGGTGGCATTAACCAGGATGATCTCCAAGCTATTAAAATGGAAAATAAACTCACTGTCTGCGTGTCTTGGGCAGAAACCCCACCATCTCCATGGCGAGTTGCAGCCGCTCAAAGTCGTGCTTCAGGTCCTCCCCTTCCACGGAGAAACAATCCTGTTGGATCAAACACACAGAGGAAGCACTGACACAATTAACACCACATCAGGTCCAGATGGCCAAGTCAGCGCTCTGTAAATATCACTGAGTGATCTCCAGGTCTTTTATCAGCAACATTTCCAACCTGGCACTGGAAATACAACATTTCTGGCTAATATTTTCTGGAGATATATCCTCGTTTCCCAGGTTTAACCTCTAAGGAAAGAGGTGAGCCACCTCATTCCAACAGTATGTGAGAGTTGGTCAGTGTGACCCTACGCAAAAAGGATGGGAAATAACAACAAGACGAAATCTGTTCTACATTTACAGGCAGTTCATTCTACATTCAGCCCTATACCTAAGGAGGGAAATTCAGTTTTTAAATAGAATTCAGATAACTTCATGTAAATGATCAGTGCATTAAATCCTGTGTGGGAAAGGCAAATCTTAAAATATATTTCTCAGAAACTTTATTTGAAACACGTAGAAGTTATTACAAAATTGGGAGAATCTGAGATCCAGGATATTTTATACTTCTTGGAGGCTCACGTGCCTGAACAGTTTTGTTTTTGCTTGATATCAGTCACTGACGTGTTTGGAAAAATCCAGTGACACTCCAGATCCAAACAAAGTTGTCCTGCACCAATATTTAAGAAACATAAATGCTCTTTAAATTAATATATAAACCATTAATATGGCCAAATATCTTCTGCTTTGGCTAACTGTAGGCCTTCCATGGATTATTTATTCTTCTCTCTGCCTTCCTAGCTTATATTTAATATTCTACCCATTGCTGCCTATAAAAACTACCCATCTATAAATCAAAATTAATTTATTGTGTATCACACAATATTATGCTATTTTAAACCTCAGACTATTTTATTAACACTTAAATCAAGACTTTCTACAAGTAATTAGAGAGTTTCAACAAGTTAATCCAAGTGTAAGTAAATAGAAATAAAAATTCTATAAAAGTCTATTAAAAGTTTATTAAAATAATACAAATAAAAATTGTAGCTGCAGTTGGAATTAATTAAGCAGCTGAATGCACATAATTTATTTTCATAATTTCCTGAACATCATATTTATCACACAAGCAAATCTGCAAAAAAATTTGCACAAATAATTAGGAAAGACTGTATTAAATAGGGTTATGTAAATCATTGAAAAGCCACTTGTACTCACTGATATTACAGAAGATTAAGCATAAATACAGAATATACAGAATGAAGTTATTTTATAATATATCAGCTTTGTGGTTTACAGCATTTAAAGCTTCACAACCATATCAACGAAGTTCTTCATCCCACTCCAGAGAATCATTACAGGCATAGTTACAATTAGAGTGGAAAACCCTTATTTAAGATATATATTTATCTATATTATTTCTATATTTAAATGTTTATATTATTATTTATTATATTGTTTACATATTTAAAATATTTATTGCAACATAGGAGACATCCACACAACTGCACTAAAAGCCAAAGAAGTGCAATTGGACAAGAAAATCGAAATTTTTTTATCAATTGTCCTCAGGGACAAGTTAATGCTCCATGGGCAAAGTGAATTTGGAGCTGTTGAACAGTAAAATCACTTAAAACCATGCAGAGCATCAATGAAGGCAGGGATTGAAATTCCAGGAGAAAATACCAGCCTGTTTTAGGAAACAGTTATTAGAAAAGCGCATTTTCACCTTCCATTAGGAGCTAATCAGAAACAACCTTGCTCCAGAGCCACCTAAAGGGACACAACAACGACATCACCAAGAGCAGGGACACCAAAGGCACCAGCACTGATTATTCACCATAAAACCTCAGGGCAAGACCTTGTCCCTCCTAAGCTCCAAGCCTGCCTTCCTCAGCCACTGCTCTTGCACTGAGAACTCAGCAGAACTTCCCACCCTCCTTCTGGCACGACCTGGACTTGGCAGGACAACAACACACCCACAAATCCAGCAAATTAGGCAGCTTTAAGGCTTTTTTTAAAGACACCAAGTGGTGCTTTTAGTGGCACTCCACATTCCAGGAGACATTTTCATTTTCTGGCATCATTCCTCCAAAATTAAGTCACGAGTCAACAGCAAAATACCCCGGACGACTCCGAAGCAGCACAATCTACGCCGAAGGCAATTTAATTAACGATTTACATAACAATTGCCCGACTCATTAATCCGCATGGAAAGACTTTTAGCAAATTCTCTGCTTAAAAGCGGATGCTCTCTGCAGTGTTCCAGCACGGAACCGCTTCCTAATGGATGATAAATGAAGGATAATTATAAAATAGAGGAGTGTCCTTGATATTAGAGCAGACAAGCATCACAAAGTCCATCCCCACAGACCTAACTTGCTGTTAATATCCTGCCAGAGCAATTAGTTTCCCAGCAAAAGTGAGTCCCCTGCTTCCTACAGTCACATCGAAGCAATCCATGGATTTCCATGGAAAATTTAAAGAGGATAAAACAGAGTTCCTTTATAAACTTGGTGTCTGCAGCAGGTTGAGTCCATGGGTATGGGGAGAAGACCAGGGTAGGCTTAAGAGTGAACAATCAACTGAAGCAAACAGGACTGTCACAGAAAATGATCCCAAATAAAATTATCCTAAATAAATCAGCAAATAAACAGCCAAATGGTAATAACACATGGTTTTGTTGCACAGAATAAGGGCACAGACATGGCAGTCCCCAGGCTGGCAGGGTGTTCTTGGTCATGCCAGGAGAAGGTACGAAATTTTGGGGTTGTTTTAATTTTAATTCCTTCAGCAAATTGTCCCAACCCATTCCTAAAGCAATTAAGGGCTTTCCAACTTATAAAAGGGTATTAAGGTCTAGAACAGCATCTGCTCATCACTCCCTGCTCCTGCAGGGCCCCTATGGATGCTGATGGATTAAGGATGCCAATCCAATATTCAATATTTTTAACCTTGTGAGGGAAATTCCCTCCTCCTCTCCTAAGGATCTGCAGGGAAATGTTGCTGTTAAGACACTTGTTTAGCCCGAGTGAATCCCAGCTCTTTCCCAGATCACCTCTTACTCTTCCAGATGCATCAGCAAGACTTTGGCAATCATCAAGCACACAGAAAACTTGCAGGAAGGACAAGCAGCTGATGCCAAACATGCTTCCACATGCAGGACACACCGACGGGGAGCACCATGGGACACACAGACACCCAGAGCAGGAGAAGCCGGGGAAGGGGGAGAAGTTTCACCATTCCCTTTTTTGGGACAAACCATTTGGAAAGGATGATCATGTCAGCAGAAGTATTTTTGGAGAAGGAATTGTTTCTGCATTCTGAACAATATCAGGATTTGATTTTGTCACAGATGGCTGGGGGGATGTTTTTGGGTTTGTCTGTTTTTTCCTGGAAGCTGGAGAGCAGATACACCACTACAACCAGCATGAACTGATGCATCTCTTGGGGCTTCAAGACCCTGATTTGCTGTTTTATTGGAATGGAATTTCAATTTTCACATTGCTGTCACATCACAATTTCCATACACCATCACGTATTCCATCAGGAAGGAATGAAAACCCCCTTACTTTTCTAAAACTGAGAGGGCTGTGGAGACATGACCATCTCCAACTGCTGCAGAAGCTTTCCAAATGGAAGGAACCATAAAAGGGCAAGGGGAAAAAAAAAAATCTGTACTGTCACAAGCAACACCACTGCAGGGCAAAGGGTGGTTAATGGGTTAAACTTCATTGGATTTGGCTTTCTTTGTGTCCCTAAAACACTCAAGTGAGAGCAGCCCTGCACCAGCAACACCGAAGAGGCGGGTTCTTGTACTGACCGGCTCCGAGTCATAGCAATAATCATCCCAGCTCTCTCTGAGGGGTTTCTTTGTCATCTGAAAGCAAGGCAGAGTGGGTTAAGTGGTGTTCCCACCCCAAATCACCCTGACCACCTGCTCCCTAAGGAGGAAAATTATTGATATCCTGCAGTCATTCCCTAGTTTTATTTGTTTTAAGGGGAGATGCATGATGCTTTTGCATTCCTGGTGCTGGTTCCTGCTCACAGTGCATCTCATCGAGCGAGGCCCTCTCATCAATAATCCTAATGGATATACTAAAATATGTTCTTCTTAAGAGTTGAGGAAACCCTTGGTTTACTTGGAGCTGAAGAGCCACTGATGCCAAAATCTCACTGAAGAACAGATTTGGTTTGTTCCTACTCTCAACCTCTGCTCCAGACAAACACAAGTGCAGCAAAAGTGAGATTCTTCCAAGCAACACTCCAAAGCTTTTTAGGAATTTGTGTCTTTTTCCAATCAGACAGAGAGAGAGTTGAGAGAAGACAAAGCATTACCAGTCCTAAGAGGGAGAGGGATAGCACTGGAGCTCCTGAGGAGCTGAAAATAAGGATCTAAACCTGCAAATGGCTGTTTTCAAAATGGATAAAAGTTAATAACCAGCACAGAAAATATTCAGCGAGCTGCAGGGTGCGCAGGAGTGGGTACACCTGCCACTGAGGAAGAGGTGGAAACACTTATCCCCATACTCGGGGGATACTTTGAGTAAATTTGCATTTTAAAATAAATTGAAATCTTTATTTTCAACCTGCTCCCTGCATTTACAGAGCAGATTTTGGTTAAGTATCTTAATAGATTATTTCTCATCTGCAAAGCAAACTCCCCTTTTACTTTGCATAACACAAGAAGAGCAGAGGAACCTGGGAGGAGGAAAGTAAAGCCTGACTCAGGACTGAGTCACTCCTTCACTTCAGGGGCCTGGTTCAATATTTTATGGCTTCTCTATATGAATATTTAATTTTCAGTAAAACACTTCATGTCTGAGCTGGTTCTTTTCCCTTTTAAAATGAAGGGTCTTCTCCAGGACACACTTAAGAAGAGATTGCAAATGTTCAAGGGTCATTTTATCATTTTTTTCTTAAATGTTTCCCAGGTTTCTTTTTCCATTTCTCCACTATCTCTTTTTTCCTTTTTCTCCTTATTTTCCTTTTTGTTTCTCCTGCAGGGCAGGGAATAGCTGCTACTGCACTGTCAGATGGTCTTCATGTGAAACCATGCCCAGACCACATCTAAAGGTGCTGTTTTTCCACAGTTGTCAGTGTTAACTCTAGTCCTAATTACTAAAAATTATTTTAAAACCTCCCAAAAACTCAGAGTGTCACTGCTGTCCAAACACTGTGTTCAGAGAAGTCCAGAGTCTGCTTCCCTGATCCATTGGACTGATCTTAGCAGCTTTCTCCAGCTTACTTGCCCCACAGCACCTTAATTTTGGTTAAAATAAACATTTCACCCTAAATTGTACTATTCCTACTGGTTCCTTACACTACGTGCCGTTAGATTACTAATTTTCCTTTAAATATAAATGCTCTTAAACTGCTATGTAAAAGAAAAGGACTGTAATTAAAAGCAATGTTTTCAACTAACAGAAAGTGACTGGATGGCCCAACAAAACCTGAGAATCCAACAAAACATTCCATCTTGGCATTGTCCCACTGCAAAACCGTGGCACAGATGGTGCTGGAGATCACACCACGTTCTCCAACCAACGCCTGAGGCACAGAGACTCCAGCAAAGAGCCCCCAGCCCTCAGAGTGTTCCTCACTTGGGAACATTTCCCAATCCTGCCATGGGTGTGTGGGAGTCATTAATATACAATGGATTTTGGTGTTGATTGCTTGCTTTAAAAACATCCTTAAAAAGTCCCTGGTAATTGAGAGCTATTCCTGAATGAAGTTATATTTCTATAAAGACTAAAGGTTATTTGGGTTGGGCTGTGGGTCCAAGTTTCTTTCCAGCTTAGGGGTTAAATCATTCTTTATTGCTCCGCATGTTTCAGCACCAAGAAAATTGCAATTAGTTAAAATCAACATGTAACTTAACTCCTCTTCCACATATTCCTCCTCTTTTTGGTCTTTTTGAAGTCCCTGCTTGCAAGAGTCACTGGATAACTGCCTAAATACCTCAAGTAAATCAGTTTATTATAAAATTATCATCATGTAAACTGAGTTTATTTGGCTGTTGGTTAACACCTCATCCATCATTAATTCCCAGGTTTTCAATGGCTGCTGTGGTTTTAGTTATATTAGACTTGTTCTATTGTTAAATTCAGAGGGTCTTGCTAAAAGCCAGCCAGAAGCTACAGAATTAGGACTTCCTCATGCAAGATGTTATATCTCAGTATGCCACATCTTCCCCTCTTCTGCTCAGGAGTCAGTTATTAATGAGTAAATGGCATTCACACAGAGAGCAGGAAATTCTGACTGTTTCTCCCTCCAGCAATCAAAAACTCAATACATTTAACATATCCCAGGTACAGAAAACGCTGATTATTTTTTACCTGAAACACTACCAGGTGTTCACATTGCTAATGCAGAATTATTCCAATGATGGAAGACTTCCCATAAACCATTAAAACCAACTTTTACTACCCCACACCTTTAAAAACCCCCACTTTTACTACTCCACATCTCTTCTTTATTAGCATTAGATATCAGCAGAAGAAAAGGCCACACCAAGGATTGTATTCCTGTATAGGACTCCCACCTGGTTAAGGTAATGATATTCCTCCGGCTGCTTCAGGTGAAACGCTGATCTCTCCTCCTCGCTCGCTCCTGCCAGGAGGTAATAAAATACATGGTAGTTCCTGGTGACAAATGAAAAACAAAAGCTGTTAGACTCGAAAATGAACAGCAGCACTGAGCAGAGGCACATTGAAACCTCCCAACCTGATTTTCCAGCTCCCAAGCTCAGGCCTGACACCGTTTAGAGCTGGTCTGTACCTGCTGTGCAGGGATGGAACAGATTCAATTATGTCACGGAGAATGAGATCCCTCTTCTCCATCCAAGGACAGCCACTGCCCTAGAATCTACTTGAAGAATTTCTAGCTGGGATGCTCAGGTTTTCCTTTAGAACCAAGTGCAATGCCCACATATTTCACAGAATCCCATAATCATTTAGGTGGCAAAAGACCTCCCAGAGCATTGAGTCCAACCTGTGCCCAAATCCCACCTTGTTCCCAGCCCAGAGCACTGAGCACCATGTCTAGGAATTCCTTGGACATCTCCAGGGATGGAGACTCCAAACATCCCTGGGCAGCCCCTTCCAATGCCTGACAACCCTTTCCATGAAGAAATTCCTCCTGGTGTGCAACCTGAGCCTCCCCTGACACAGCTTGAAGGCGTTTCCCCTTGTCCTGTACCTCGTTCCCTGACTGTCCCCAGCTCCTTTATTAGAGCCTGACCTCTTTTTTTAGAATTTATTTCCTTGCAATGCAGAAATTATGAGTTTTCATACCTTATTACCATTAAAAAGGCAGCAACTTTGCAGTTGCTGTTCCATGAGACACAACTGAAAAATCTTCAAATATTCAAAAATTCAAATATTCAAAATACCTGAATATCACTAATGCTAAACCCACCCCAAGGGACACTCATCTGTTCTGCTTCCAGACGACTCTAACACAGATTAACGCCATTTCTTTCTAAAATTAAAGCTGTGCTTTTATGTTGGATGTTTTCCAAGAGGATCCAAGTTTAATCATCTTGCAACACCCAAGAGGACGTTTGTCAAGGCTGTAGATGCTCTTTAACTCCAGGAACAGCCCTGGAGCATTCCAGAAAACTCACACATCTGTCTCCAAAGGGAAATACAGCCAGAAGTGCCAACAGTTGAAAGGCAACTAAAGGCAGCAAATATATTTAAAAGTGGAATAATAATTACTGAGAGAGGAGAGGAATATGCAACAAAGGCTATGCATCAAATTAGGAAAGAACACACTTCACATAAGTTCATTCTCTATATAATTTTGGCTCTTTCTAGAGGCCCTGTGAAGGCTTCAGTGAACTGCAAAGAAGAATGAAAATACCATGTTTCTCTCCTAAAATGACACATTAAGCAGTTCACAAGTTGCACAAGAATGAAGGGGTACACAATAATCTATCTGCCATAAAGAAAATTAAAATTAAATTAAATGTAACAATATTGTAGTGGGAGGTCCCCTGCTCATAGCAGGGGTTGGAACAAGATAATCTTTAAGGGTCCCTTTCCAATACAACCTATTCTATGATTTCATGGTAAGCCAAAGACTTTTCATAAAATAATGGAGTTTATTCCTTCCATTAGCAGATTTCTTCCTAAACAACAAAATATTCAAATATAAAATGCATCATTAATCTCTGCAGCACAGGGTTAAGAGTATGAAAATCCTGATCCCCTGTGCCAGCTCCACCAGGGATTTAAGTTATCTGTGCCACATATAGGAGTTAAACCCAAG
The DNA here is from genome assembly GCF_017590055.1 of Onychostruthus taczanowskii. Taxonomy (NCBI): domain Eukaryota; kingdom Metazoa; phylum Chordata; class Aves; order Passeriformes; family Passeridae; genus Onychostruthus; species Onychostruthus taczanowskii. The sequence continues at coordinate 1,180,630 of NW_024503679.1, read as the reverse complement.
CCCTGGGCAAAGCAGAGGCACCCACCGCTCGTTGTGCTCCTGATAGACCAGTCGGGACTTCTCCAGGAGGTATTTTTCAACATAAGCTCTGCAAGAGAAAAATCAAAGCATCATTCACTGACCTGATACTCAGCTTCAACGAACACAGCTTTACCAGGGGCTTCAGCCTTGTACCCACACAAAGAAGTTTCAGCCTTGTTTCACTTAGTTATATAAATTTCTTCCTCAGCAGAACAAGCCAAATATTATGTTTGGCTTTTGAGGTTTTTTTGGTTTGATACCAAGCCAAAACTAACTTGGATCTGAAAAACATGATCTCAGATGCGTCAGCCTATGGGCAAGAGAAATGCTGTCTGCAAGGAAGGAGCTCGGATCCCTATTTCATCCAAAGCCAGCAAAATCCCATTGCCTGCAGCCCAGGAGCCGTGCACATGGAAATACATCTGTGAGCAGAAGCGTGCAAGATGCCATTTAGCTGCAGAATCAGTCCCCAAATCCCCATTCCCTCTTCCAGAAGAGCCACTTCTCACCAAAAATTTGGGTTATTAACTTCTGGCTCCAGTCAAAAAAAATAAACAATTGCGAAAGCTCCTCATTGCAGTTTACATTTTCTCCTAAGAGCCTCCACAACAAACACGCTCAATCTACATATTAAATACTTTTTTCAGGTTTGTCAAGTTAAACAAAGCTTCCACAGTTTTTTTTCTTCCAAACAAACCTAACCAGTAATGACAGGGATTTGGAAGCCAGAGTTCTAGGTGGCAGTTTGGATGGTGGAGCTGTGCTTTTCTGGTGACAGATGCCCAGTGACGTGGCTCCCACGGTCGGAGCTATGGAGGAATTAGGAAACCCAATGAACCTCAGGCATGGTGGGACAAGGAGGTGCTTTCCTTCACTATACTTTTCCTGGGAAAGCCAGATCTAATTATGACCTCCAGCACAACTTTCTCCCTTCCTTCCGTAAAAACTAAAATATAAATCATTAGGACATGCTGCAAGGTTTTGTGAACATTCTTATGGCAGCTCTTGGGAGAGGCTACTGGAAGTGGCAAATCCAACTCCCTGCTGGATGACCTTGCTGGACAGGAGGAGTAAAGGAAGAGAGACAGCAAAGCTGTATTCCTGTTTATTCCCTGGGAGGAAACTGGGAACAGTCTATGTATGGATTTTCCTTACCCACAGGTTGATGGGGTTTTTATGTTCCCTTTCTAACCTGAGCCAAATTTTTCCTTCCCAAGCCATGAATTCATGGCAGGGTCAGGGAACACAGTAATGAGAGCATCCCAGATCCCACTGATGAGATCCCACTGGATAATGGCTCAGACACTCCTGTACAACAACCTGCAACATGTCCATGCCCTTGGCATTCCTCCCCACCCCTATAATTTCTGCTCTTATTATAAACCACCCCAAAAATCATTCTTAGGCAATAATTTAGATTGGAAAGGTCTTCTGGAGGTCATCTGGTCCCAAACACAGGGGAATTTCATTTATTCATTTATTTACTATTTTAAAATTTTCATTTTACTTTATAAATTCTATTGTAGAAAGTTTATATATTTTAAATTTTATTTTCAATTTTATTCTAATTTTTTAAATAGATGCAATTACAATGCTACTTTGATAAAATGCTCCCTTGTTTAGTGCAAAGGTCACAATGAATCCAGGTCCCAAGAACAACATCTGTTCCTTCTTGTAACAGGATAGTGAGTAGGAGAACCAGCTTATGTCTTCAATAGTTGATGTCTCCAAATTTATTTTTATTTACCATTGTCAGCTATCAGTTTGACCTTTTCTTTGCTCTTTAAGAGCAAAGAAAAGGAGCTCTAAGGGAATGATCTTGTGTAAAACACTGATTTAAATACAGAGAGCCTGTATTTCACAGGGCTTTGATTTAAACCCCTCCTAGCTGGCTCTAAAGCCTCTCCCATCTGGCTCTTCTGCCATTTCATGGCTCATGTCAGGTGTCAAGGCTTTTGATCATCTCATGGGGACTGAGCAGGTTGCAAAGACCTTCCTCCAGGCCTGGCTTATCATGGATTAGTACATCCAAAATTCAGGAAGCCTCCTGGGAATTCACTGAACTGCAGCACTCCATCAATCTGAGACCATCCAAAACTTCATCTTACAGGGTGGGGCTGGGCCCTGCTCAAACTCCTGCCTGTTCCATCTCTTCACGTTTTGGGTGATTATAGTCAGAGAGGTTGTAAGCAAATTTTCAAATGTTATTTTCAACCTCTGAAGAGAGGAAAACTCTGATTAGGGGCTGCAATTTATAGTTCCATACCAAAGCTGCTGATATGCAGAACACAGGGTGATAATTGATTTGGGTTGTGCTAAAAAAAAATTTGCTAAGTTTTTACAAAGATCTTCTTTCACAGGAAAAAAAACAAACGGGCTTGCATGTCACATATACTTTTTGTTTTTAAAATGCATATATTTTTCTTTAAACATCTTTTCTTTTCACTGGGGGAGCACTGCTAGCACACAGCAGAGTACAGTCACAGCACACTGTGCAACCAAAGCCCAAGAAAGCTAATTTTTTTAAAAGCAAACTCCTCCTATTTTATGAACTAGAATACAGGAATATAATGTTATTTGCATATCTCTGCCAAATAAAAATAGAGGCCACAACCACAGTGCTGCTGCATCATGCCAAGATAATACATAGTTAAGGCATTTGTTGGATTCTTGTTACTCAGGAGGTATTAAAAAAAAATCACGTTTATCCTTTTAAGAGAACTGTGCAGCAGAATTAAATAAGAGGGAAAAAAGAGCATCAGGTTTGATGTGGGATGCAAAACCAGTGGGAAAGGACATGGGGTACCCAAGCTTGCTGAAAAATTAATGGCAGCTCTTTGTGTGATACTGTTCTGCTGAAAAAAAAGAAAGCAAAAAATTTGAAAAGCAATTCTCTAAAATAACAACAAAGTCCCAGCAAGAGGTCTCTTAGCCAGCTGCAGAAATTATACAGCCCCCTGAAATGCTTCTACTCCTCATTTTTCCAAATGACTCAGTTAGTTTGAGTTAAGAGGAGTTAACAAAGCACTGCTCATTACAGCTCCTTAGTGATGATCTGATGCCATGGAAATTATCTGAAGCCAGGGAGAAAGTTTGGTTTAGGTAGTTCCATCCCTGCCATGGGCAGGGACACCTTCCACTAGCCCAGGCTGCTCCAAGCCGTGACCAGCATGGCCTGGAACACTTCCAGGGATGGGGAATCCACAGCTGCCCTGGGCAACATGTGCCAGGGTCTCCCCACCCTCACAGCCAAGAATTCCTTCCCAAAACCCCATTTGGGGATATCCCACTTTCCCTCTGGCAGTGGAAAACCATTGCCCCATGTCCTGTCACTCCAAAGTCCCTCTCCAGCTCTCCTGGAGCCCCTTCAGGCCCTGGCAGGGGCTCTGAGCTCTCCCTGGAGCCTTCTCTTGTCCAGGTGAGCACCCCCAGCTCTCCCAGCCTGGCTCCAGAGCAGAGGGGCTCCACCTCCTCTGGGCTCTCTCCAGCAGCTCCACGTCCTCCCTGTGCTGGGACCCCAGGGCTGAGGCAGCTCTGCAGGTGGGGGTCTCACCTGAACAGGGCAGAGGGGCAACATCTTCCTTTTCCTGCTGCCCATGCTGAGGGATCAGCCCAGGCCATGGGGGCTTTCTAGGTCCCCAGTGCACACGTCCATGAGCTTCTCATCAATCATCACCCCAAAATTCTTCTCCTCAGGTCTGCTCTCAAATTTTCAAAGCTGAAATAAACTGAGGAGAACCACAGTGGAGACCTGGGAGGAAGAAGAGGCTTTCCCTGGTCAAGGGCTGAATTAAGGAGAGACTTGCAGGGAGAGCCTGGGGGCAAGACAGCAAGAAGAGTGTGGCTCAATGGCCTTCAGAACTCCCAGACAGAGATTAAATCCTCCCCTTGGCTCCTGAGCCTGAGCCAAACCTTTCACTCCCCATCTACTGCTCAGCCTGTACCCCATCCCAGCTAAAACATTCCCCTTTTCTGCCTTAACTCCTGTCTGAGGAGGAGACGCTGCTTTTCAGGTTCATTAAAAATTTGACATCAGGATTATGGAGAGCTCAGCCGGCTTGAAGGCAGCTCAGGTGTATCCACATCTCAGCACTCACCTTGGATGCACCAATATTTCCATACCACCAGATTTTAATAAGCTAAAACCTATGAATTTTTATTTCCTATCTCCATTTTGGGAAAAATATTACCAAAGCAAGTAGCACCCTACTGCAGCCTGTTTAGGTTTGGGTACACCCAGCACCCTCCCCCTGTTCCCACTTACCCTCGCACAGTGCCTGTCTCCTGGTAATTCACTTGGATGAATTTGCCAAAGCGACTGGAGTTGTTGTTATGGGCTGTTTTTGCATTTCCAAATGCCTGTGAAAAGAGGGAGATGCCATCGTTATGCTGGAAAAGCCACCGCCTTGCCTGATTTCCATGGGCGTCACTCACAACTGGACTTGGGGGATTTTCCTATCATTTCACATCAAAAAAGAGGGGATGGGGAAAGTTTCTTGAGTGGTTCACAAAATAATCTAATGAGCTGCTGGGGACCATGTTCCTTTGCAAGCTGGTGTTCATGAAGAGAAACTAAACACTGGTTAAAAATAAAGTGTGAGCTGCACAGAAGAGATTTAATGTTTGAAGTTATTACAGTCTGCATTAAAGCTGTGCTTTGTTCATTTAAATAAATATACAAGTACACTGCTCCAACAGGACTCTACATTTTAATGAGCTAGAGGAAGCTGCTTTTTAATTATATGTGGAATTAGGGGAGAAAATGCTTTGAAGGCTACTCAGACTAGATAATGTCATACACAGCACCGGCAGAACCCAGAGTATTTTCAGCATTTCAGACACCGTTGCTGCTGTTGCTTTTCCAAAATCAAAATGCTTTTAAGTCTTTATTATGCAAAGCTTTTATTCCAACCCTGCCTTACCAAAGCACTGACTGGAGAGAGTAATTTTTGCCATTTAAAGAAATCTCTGAACTGAAACTGCTGTTTTCAGTTGTGCCTAAATCACTTTCATAATCATCCGGACCACAGTGACAGAATCTGCCAAGCCACCAGGTCCAATTAATGCTTCATTTATTAAACCAGTTTTCATAATCACACACCTTTTCTTCTAAGTCAAATTTATTTAAGGTAATTATAAGTTCAGAGATAATTTCAAAGTGTTGCTCATGTATGGGCATTTTGTGCTGAGGCTTAACATCAGAGCTCAGCTCCCAATAGATTTATTCCCTGCTCAGCTATTTATTAGAAAAGATTAAAAGGGCTTTCCATCTATAATCTGAAGCTTTTCAAATGACCTTTGTGGATTTAACTTCCCAGCTAAAAGCAGAATAAAAAGGCCAAATGAAATGAGACCTTGGAGAAAGGGTATTGGACACATCCTGTCCGTGCATGATCCGGTTCCCTTCCCAGGCTGATGTACTTCCCAAATTGCTCACATTTAATGATTTAAGAACCCCAGAGGTTTGCCATGGAATAACAATGTGATTCCCCCCCCATCTGAATACAGGGATTTGTTTAAACTCCAACTATTGCATATGAATCTGCTTTAGTAGACTAAAGCAGGTTCTGGGAGAGCAGAAACCTGCCCAGCAAACAGGTTATTCTGGAGGGATGATTCCAGAGCTGCAGCTCAGGAACCCTACAGAGGAGTCACATCTTTTCAGGCTGTTCACACTTTTTTCTTACTTATTTGCCCCAAAAATCCTCTGTGCACCCAGCAACCCCCTCAACCCACCCTCCAGAGGACATCAAAGGCACCCACACCTCCCCTGAAGCCCCAGATCTCTCTTGGAGATGAAAATCCAGTCACACTCTCCCCACACCAGCAATTTTGATATTAAAAGATAGGACAGTGTTTAAGATTTCCAAAGGATTTACCTCCAGGTATTTCAGTGAGCAGAGACATAGCAAGAAGCTTTTAAGCAGAATATTCAAGACATGCAAGTGCATCCCCTTATATTTAGGTATTAAATGGTATTAATTAGGTTACGAGCATTTATCTGCTATGGGATCACTCATCTTCTAAGAAACCATCTTAAGGCAATGAGATAAAATTTCTATACACCTAATTAACACTGCTTGTTAGAGAAGCAGCAAGATGAACCTGAACAGACCAAACAGGAGGCAGCACAGTTTTATATCATCTCATATAAGAAATTTTCATTTAAAAAAAAAAAATTTTTAGCAAAGAATAATATTAAAAAGATTTCTGGTTCGATTCCCTGTATTTCTACCATAAGTAATCACTCACAGAGACAAACAACGTCTATTTATTAGGATTTCTTTGGGGAGAGCCTTGCTCAGGAATCAGTCTTTCTTTTTCTGTAGCAAGGAAATTTAAGAGAAAACATTTCAAGTATAGCAGTGGGGAACAGCGAGATTCCTCCTTTTTTATGAGCTTTTTTGGGGATGAATGTGCCAGACCACATGATATGTTATAACCCAAATGCCTCCAGAAATCACAGCCCATAATGTTCCTCTTTCATGCATTTTTCTTTCGTGCTGATACAAATGAGAAAGGTCTTTGGATCCCTTCTTGTGCAAACTTCGGGTGACTCTGGGCCTGGCACGCTGGGAATGGGCCAACAAGTAGCTGGAGAAACGTCTGGTGTTTGATTTGAGACAACTTAATACATTTTTGTTTGCTTTACTCACAAGGTTTCTTTAGCAGGACTGTTGAGCTATAAAAAAGTGCTATTAATTCAATTTATACGTGTCTAATCCATATAGACCAGACCAGAACACCCTGTCCCTTGCAAGCGGGGCAGAATATAATAGTTCAACTTCAGAAAACGAGTTATAACTTCTCTAAAACAAATTATCTTCTGTTCATTTGATTGCCCTTTACTGACTCATTGATTTGAGGCTGCTGAGCAGCTCAACGGACAAAACTCCAGAACAGCATTCCAAGGATTCTTGGGGAGACCAAAGCTTTTACTGGCCAGGGCTCAACATTTGGAAGAAAACAAAATTCAATACGTTCCTCTGTAGGAGCTGGGAGTCCCTCTGGACCCAGAGGGTGATCCAGCAGTTTGGAGAAGGCAGGAGAGAGCAGCTCCATTCCTCCTCCTCCAGCCCTCCTGCACAAAGAGATGTCTATCAGGATGAGGGAAAAAAGGAATTAACAGTTTCCTGGCTAAATGCTCCACGTTCCTTCTGATCCCAGAGGCTTGCAGCTTCCTCGTTCTCACCTGAATATTGATGCAATCTGGATTAATTCCAGATTACAGTCAGAATAAGGATTATTTTAATGTCTTTCCTGAAAAAACGTCATTTTCCAAACCTCAGCAACTGGGAAAACACCGTGGTGAATTGTTCTTATCTGGCAATAAAACACTGTTCTACAGATCATCCAAACTGAGCATTATTCCTCCATAGAATAACAGCAATATACTCCTACAGAATAACAGCTGCATTCCCTTATGGAATTACAGCTTCTGTGGTAAAAGAACAAGTGGAAATACAGACCTTTGCCAGCATATTTTAGGTCCACAGCCCTAAGAGGAGCCTTTAGCCCCCACCCTTGGAGGGAAAAATAAAAACATCATCTTCTCTTTGCTGTAGAGGATAAGAAATATATTAATATACGAGTTTTTAAATGGTTCCCCATTAACCTCAAACATAAATTGAATTTTTTTGAAAGTCACACCATGAATATACCAGAAGAACAGCAAGTTGACTGCTTGAATCTCAACTATGCCATTGTGGAATACTTATATTAATAGTTATATTCCACTGAGGGGCATGGAAGGGACGGGGAGCAAGATTCCATCAAGCTCATTAATTCCAGAGAGAAGAAACAGGTTAATATCAGACAAGACAGTGCTGGAGGATTTGAATTCCCTGGTTTACTGTGAAATTTGGAGTTCATTAATCAAATGTATTCATAAAGTCTGAATGACTTGTAACTGTGTGAGCATGCTGGGAACAGCTTTGCTAAAACCTATTTCCCACCAAATAACATAAATACAGAAGGTGCTGGAGCACCAGGAGCAGCTGAGGGAGCTGGGAGGGCTCAGCCTGGAGAAAAGGAGGCTCAGGAGGGACCTTCTGGCTCTGCACAGCCCCCTGACAGGAGGGGACAGCTGCGGGGGTCGGACTCTGCTCCCAGGGAACAGGGACTGGAGGAGAGGAAACGTCCTCAAGTAGTGCCAGGGAAGTTCAGGTTGGATATTAGGAAAAAAAATTTCCACATAAAGGGTTGTCAAGCGTTGGAGCAGGCTGCCCAGGGATGTGGTGGAGTCTCCATCCCTGGAAGTGCTCAAAAAAAGACTGTATGGGTCACTTGAGGACATGGTTTGGTGATGAACATGGTAGTGGTGCTGGGTGATTGTTGTACTGAAAATCTTAAAGGCCTTTTCCCCCCTCCACCCCTCCATGATTCCATGATGCCCATCAGATGTGCATTCCCATGCTTCACCTACAGCTTCTCTTGGAGAAACACAACAGGTGGATCCACAAAAAGTGGTGGATTCAACATCCCCTGTAATTTATTTCCAGATCTGAGGGCTGTTTATCCCAATATTCTATACATGATGCTTGGGAAAAAAAATCCATAAACACTTTCACTCAAATTAAAAAAACACACAGGGAAGAAAAATAGCATATTGGAATTTTTGAAATTCAATGTCTTTTATATGTGTCCAGGGCACTCATAAATTTCTTCCTCCTCCTGAAACATATACAGCAGGATGATAAAGATCATTTTCCCTAGTTTTCATTCCACCTGAAACCAAGCTCCCAGCACTCTTCTTGCCCTGTTATATTGCTTTTTAACAGAAATATATTGAATTATGTCCAGGACATAAACTGCACGTACACTACTTAAGTTAGAGCCATGCTAAATCCCCTCCCATTATTGCTCCTGCCCTGGGAAGAACTTTTAAACCTCCAGCTCCCACCTCGTGATAAAATCTTCCAGACTAAATTGATCTGCTGAAACAACCCCACTTTGATGGACCTCTCCGACATTGAATTCCCATGAGGAGCCACCTCAGTGCAGAGAGATCACGGCCCCTAAGGAAGCCAAAAGGTATGAGGTACAACTTGAATAGCTGCAAAGAAAAAATAGCTTTTATGGGAACCCCTCAAGCTGTGGTTCAACAGTAACACTGAAAATCTAATTTATAGCAGCTAAACACGACTTGAAGCGCCAACACCTTGGGGTTTTGCTCTCTCGGCTGTGGCTCCGTGTCCCACACTGAGAGATGAACCCAGCGGTGTTTCTGTGGTCAAAAGCACAAACCACAGATTATTTATGGTGTTCCTGCTGCAATGCCTGAGCAGGGCCTGAGCCTGCCCCACAGCCCCGACCTGCCACACACTGACCTTTAAAGACCTGCAAACTTTCCTACCTCGCTGTTCTTTGCTTCAAGGGCCATTGCAGCACCTTGAAGAGCAAACATGGGTTTTCCATTTCACAGAACACAGAACCACAGAGTGGTTTGGGTTGGAAAGCACCTGGAACATCACCCAGAGCCACGCCCTGCCACGGGCAGAGACACTTTCCACTAGACCAGGCTGCTCCAAGCCCAATCCAACCTGGCCAGGAATGCTTCCAGGGATGGGAAATCCACAGCTGCCCTGGGCAACCACCCTCACAGGAAAGAACTTCTTCCTAACATCCGATCTAAAGCTCTCCTTTTTAGTTTAAAACTGTTCTCTCCCTCCATCTCTTATCCCCTGTCCCTCTCCAGCTCTCCTGGAGACCATTTAGGCACTGGAAGTGGTCTCTCTCCCTCCATCTCTTATCCCCTGTCCCTCTCCAGCTCTCCTGGAGACCATTTAGGCACTGGAAAGGGTCCCCAGACCCTTCTCCTCTCCAGCTGAGCACCCCCAGCTCTCCCAGCCTGGCTCCAGAGCAGAGGGGCTCCACCCTCAGAGCATCTCTGTGGCCTCCTCTGAGCACTCAAACCAAAACATGACAAAGTAACTGAAATTCAAGGTTATAATGACAAAATACTTTTTTTTTGTTGTTTAAAAATTGGTGATATTTGTCTCTAACACTTTAGAGAAAGCATGTCTTGGCTGTGGACATGAACAGAATCTAATCCTACTGCTTTAGCAGGATCGAATCCAGTCTTTGGCAGCAAACACAGCAGAACATCTCCTTGGTGGTGTTTGCTTCCTGTGCTAGCTGGATTTTTTGCTTATGAGCATCTCAAACCCATGGAGTTTCCTGTTTCTTCCCATAAAATCAATACTCAATTTTTAAGCAGTTGCAGAAACCAAAAGGTGCACATCTGTCCTGTCCCTGCTCTTTAGTACCCACAAAAGAACGTTTCAAATACATGACCTACAAATACTTCAGACGCAGAAAATCCAGAGGATAAAGACACCTGGGAAGTGCTGATGACCCTTCCTCTCCCTCCTGCCCCGAGGGAGGACATGGAGAACAGGTCCATTTGGCTTGCAAAGACTGCCCAAAGGGCCAAGACCTTATTTAAGGGGCCTCCCCCCACCAACCAAACATACAATTTTTGCATTTATGAAGTTTAAAATGCTCTTCATCCCTTCACTGCCACTTCACTGTCAATGACAGCGCAGCCATCACTACATGGAATTAAACTCAGCAGGATTCTTCCATCAAAAAGCACACCAAATCCTTCATTACAGAATTACAATTACTGAACAGCAGCCAAAGGAGTTCTACCCATTAACAGACAAACCCTCTTGTGGTTAAACTAATGTGTAAAATACAACCCTCATGGCACAAACTATAAAACATCTTTTTAAATTTTTTTTTTCTCATTACAGACAGTTTATGTCAACTAAAAATATTTTGTCATGGTAAGACACTTGCACTGACCCTGCCTGGGGTGAAGACTGAAATTATTCCAGGATAGCACTTTTCCCCCTCTGGGGAATCATGTCAACATCCTGGCATGGAGAATCATATAAGCATGGAATATTCCTGAGTTGGATGGGACCATCAAGTCCAACTCCTGTCCCTGCACAGGACACCACAATAAATCCATGTCCCTAAGAGCACTGTCCCAACTGCTGGGGCTCTGGAAGCCTTGAGGCCATCGCCATTCCCGGGGAGCCTGTTGAGCACCTGACCCTGCTCTGGGGAAAGAACCTCTCCCAAAACCCAACCTAAATCTTCCCCACATAGCTCCAGCTGTTCCCTGAGGTCCTGTCCCTGGTCACCACAGAGGAGCTCAGTGCCTGGAGAAATTAAACAACAAATTTTGTGCAACAACCTGTCTTAAAATACAGGCTCAGTTATGACCACATGTCTTTGTGCACATTGAGTTCACACTCCCCAATACAAATATGGAAGAGAAGGAATTGTAATGGGAGAGCAGCAACTTACAGAAGGTTTAGGAGTCAATTTAGTTGGAGTGCCAATGTAATGGAAATATCCAAAGCACCATTATGGGTAAAATACTTGAGATAAACCCCATAAGCATCACTACAACACACCCTTGTTTGGGAGACACAATGCAGAAGCTGTACCAGCTATGTAAGAAATAGGATTTAGTGTCTGCATTCCCAGCAAAGACTTCAGTGTTGGCAGAATATTCCTCCTTTTCCAATATTTTAAGCACAGGATCAGACCACGGCAGCTTCTTCCTTTCAAGTGATGCACTGCCAAAAAAGGAATTACCATGAAACCACAATGCAAGAAAACAAAACCCCAAAACCCAAGCAAAGCCTCCAACCTAAGTCCTCTTCCCGAACTGGGACAGTTTTCCTACGCAAGTGCAATAATGGGAAAAAAAACCTGAGCTGAGCTGGCAGCCACCAGCAAACGCCCGTACGACGGATCCTGGAGGCACAGGCTGCCAAATCCCTACGGTCTGGCCGACATTCCTGCTCCTCTGCTCAGACATTCATGTTTTTGTGAGCAGGGTGGACAACCCTGGGAAGAACAGCCAAAGGCTCATGTTTTCCAGCAACCTCGCATACATTGGCCAGCAAATATTTGGGTGGAAAAAAATCTTCATCCTAGGTTGAGATTCGGATTTAAAGAAGCATCCCAAAATGAAGTTGGGAAACTTGGTGTTATTATAGTGTCTCTCCAACTCCCAACATTCATATTCTGCAGCCAAAGAACAAACTTTACTCTGTCAAATGCAGGCAGCAAGTGTCTAACAGGTGCCAGGAATGAGCAAAATCTCCTTATTGGTGCTGCAAATGATTTTTTCATAGGATAAAGACATAAAATAATCGCAATAAAACAGAAATAGCAATAAAGTGACCAGTTGGAAACAAGTCATAGCTAAAGGAGGAGGTTTTACACTCCCCAGCCAGCAATACAAGTGCTGTAAACAAGCACTGCAGTGGGAACAAAGCTGCACTGACAGAATGATGACGGATTACCCATGATGACCCATTAATGTATATATTTCAAGTGATGACTGAGGAGGGTATAACCTATATAACAAGCTATATTATGCATTGCAACATCAAGCCATATCACTATTTCCTTCTCACCTTTCATAACCCTCTTATGCAGAGCTGGATGAAGTGCAGCAATGCAGTACAAACTGCAGCTGCAGCAAATAAAACTTGTCTGCCATTGCTAGAAACAGCCTCACACAGTGCCAGGAGCACTGCTGGCTTCCTTTACTTTAAATACAGTAATACTGCAAATAACGGAGTGAGAGCAACCCCAGGGGGAGCTTTGGGACATTGGTGGAGGAGAAGACAGACCTGCCCTGGCAGCCCCACAACCCCCATGGCCTGGGCTGAACTCTCAGTGTGGGCAGCAGAGGAGGGGAGGACTCTGCCCCTCTGCCACCACAGGTGAAACCCCACTTGCACAACTGCCTCCAGCCCTGAGTATCCAGAACAGGAAGGACATGGAGCTGCTGGATCAAGGCCAGAGGAGGCCATGGAGATACTTTGAGGGGTGGAGCCCCTCTGCTCTGGAGCCAGGCTGGGAAAACTGGAGGTGCTCATCTGGAGGAGAGAAGGCTCCAGGGAAACCTTAGAGCCCCTGACAGTGCCTAAAGGGGCTCCAGGAGAGCTGGAGAGAGACTTGGGACAAGGGCATGGAGTGACAAGACAAGGGGAAATGGCTTCCCATGCCAGAGATGGGATGGGATGCCAGAGATGTTAGATGGGATATTGGGAAGGAATTCCTGGCTGTGAGGGTGGGGAGGCCCTGGCACAGGTTGCCTAGGGCAGCTGTGGATGCCCCATGACCCTCAGAAGTGTTCCAGGCCAGGCTGGATGGGGCTTGGAGCACCCTGGTCTAGTGGAAGGTGTCCCTGTCCATGGCAGAGGTTGGAACAAGATGGGCTTTAAGGTCCTTCCAACCCAAACCATGCTGTAATTCCACGATGATAAACAGGTAACAACATTCCTAGCACCACATTTGCCTTTTTCTTCTCAAGGTTGAGGCTTTTGAGTCTCCAGAGCTCCTGATCACTCATGTCTCATCTGCCCTGAAGCCCCTAATAAAGAAAATATAACTTTTCTATTTTCAGTCATCCCTCCACATATTTCAGTGCTCTGCAGAAGATGGGGGTAAATTCCTGTCTCTAAAACATCTCCTCGTTTTAGAGCATGGAGCATTACATCCAGCTGTAGAAAGCCACCTCTCACCTGTGGCTTCACATCCTTTCCAAAGTAACATGGTTTGGGTCTTTTTGTCCTGTTGTCTCGGAAACCTTGATGTTTCAAATGACACAATACACAAACCAAGTGCTACTTTTTAAGACATAATTTCATCATGCAAAAACATCCACACAGGAAACTACATCCCAAGAACACTTTAGGACAAGGTTTTGCCGCGCTCTTGTCGCCGTTGTCACCTGCTGACAGCTCTCGTAGCACTCAGAGACTTGCTGAAGCTGTGACTCACTGATTTTAGGAGCTGGTGATGACAAGTTGCCATCACCCGAGCCTGACTGCAGCTCCCATTGCCACACCACTCACTTCAGGTGGAGCAGCTGTGGAGCCTCAGCCTGAGGGCAGGTCTGGAAACAATCCATCCGAGTCCTGGGAGGTCATCTTGAAGAAGACACAGTGCCAACCCCAGGTGGAGCCACAGCCCCTGCTCAGCACAGAAATTAAACATAGCCCATTGGCAAGACACTCATCCCTTGCAGAGGCTTCCACCCCCTCCTTCCCCGGCATCAGCCTTAAATTTAGGGAGAGGGATATGGTCTGCTGGACAAGCCTTGGACACTCTCCAGCCCCTGAAGGAAGCCTCTCCAAGTCCCTTCAAAACTCTAGTTTTTTACCCTTTTTTTGAATATCATGATTTGACGTGGGGCCATAAATGTTTGGAAATAAAGTTTCAACTTCCTATTGCATACTTGGGTAGCCCAAAAAATGCTCAAAAGAAAAAAAAGAAAAAAAAAAAAAAGAAGCAGCATTCACTGCACACTCTGGGCTTGATATAAGTTTTCCTGCAGTTTGTCACCAAAATTAATGCCACAAAGTAAAAGGCAGGAGAAAGTGTCCCTATCGTAACACTCCCCATCTGGAACCTCTTAGCAGAGGCACAGAGCCCTGATGTATATTTGACACACAGTTTTTCCTGCTTTTCCCGAGAGAAATATGTGTAATGAAGAAAAACAAAAACACGTTAGGCAGCAACCAAAACATACCAGTGTAACCCGAGCCTCAGCTTGGCTCCCGCCCCTGCTGTCCTTCCTCTCAGACCTCAGCCACTTTCTGCTTCTTATGGACAAAAAATCATCCACGCCCTCCCCTCCAACAAACAAAAACCAACCAAATCAGAGCTTTGTCATTAAATCAACACAATAAAACCCACATTTGTTTTCTGCCACGTAAAAAATCTCTTGAGTAAAGAGAAGGTTAAACGTGAATCCACACATCTCCAGCCCTTCCTTGCTTTTCTGTGGGATTATATAAATAATCTACAACTCCTCTTGACATGATTCCAAAATTTCAAGCGCCACTGAGCAGCAGCATAAAATTTCCATGCCTCATATGCCGTTTGGATGAGTCGCTTCCACCACGGCAACGCTGCTGGGCTCGTCTTTTCCAGCTTTTGTAATGTTTCAGTAGCCACAGGCAGCTTCAGATGGCTGACTGATCCATAAAAACACCTTTTCCCTTATTTCCACAGTTCAAATTAAGTAAGAGATTAAAAAGACTTATTAGTAAGTGTTGGGATGGACCACAACACCTGCAGGAGTCAGACTGAGGCACAGCAGTGAAAAAATTATCTCATCGGATCGATGGGAAGCACTGAAAAATAGTTGTCTTATCAGAGACCAGAATTTGATAAGCACCAAGAAAAACAAGAGCTGGCACTGGTTTTTTTTAGGAAGCAAAAGAGAAGTCTCAAAAATCAGCGTGTTCCTATTGGATATTTATGTTAGGAGAGGGTGTCTGTTTCCAGCCGTTAGGTAAAGCAAAACAGGACAATTCAACAGGTACTGCCTGTCACCTTTCCAGAGGAATACTTGGGGGTTTCCTTGAGGCCACCATGGAGAAGTTTCCTATGAACTGAACCAGGTTCCTGGGCTGGGGGTAAATCTGACCCCACTCCATCCATGTCAACAGGTACTGCCTGTCACCTTTCCAGAGGAATACTTGGGGCTTTCCTTGAGGCCACCATGGAGAAGTTTCCTATGAACTGAACCTGGGCTGGGGGTAAATCTGACACCACTCCATCCATTCCCTGCAGAGCAGGAACAGCTGCGAGGCGAGCACTGCGCAGCCGATGCCCCGTGGCACGAGATTGGCACGGTGCTGCAATTCTGCTCGTCATGGGAGAGGTCTCCAGGCAGGGAAGGAGCTTTCACTTCCAAGGTTATCCTGCCAAAACCACCTATTTAGCTTTGCGCAATGTTCCTTAACACTGCCAAGGCCGGTATTTCTGAGAACAGAGCTTTGGGGTTTAAAGGACAAGAAAATCCAACCAAAAAAGGAAAGTCCTGAATTAATGAAATTAGGGGAAACGTGGTGAGATTTTATACTCCAGCTTTCCACATCACAGAAAACGTTTCAAAACCAACACGGATATTTTTCTGCTGTCCACCTCTTCCTAGCCTGGCTCTGAAAAATGCCAAATGGCTGGGATAGATGTGAGGACCGTGTTTTCCTTTTCCTTTTTGGAAAGGGCAGGAGTCAAACCGAGCCCAGGCCCGGTGTGCCAGGGCAGATGCGCTGCCAGCATGCCAAGGATGCAGAGGCTTTGCTGCTCCTTCTCTGCACCAAGATGAGCAGCAGCTCTTCACCATCCACAACAGCCAAGCAGGAGAGATCATGAAGTGGGGACTCAAAGCACCTTCCTTCAATTCCATGTTTTCATGTATCTATTAGGAAATGTAGTTCGAGGTTGTATATTCCACGGAGGGGCAGGATTTTTAACAACACTTGAAGTATAAATTTTTACAGTGGCCACACACATCCAATTTCACTGCAAGACTTCCAGGAGCAAAGAGCCAGCCCAAACCCCCCACTCTGCATTGATTTTACCCAAAATGGAGCAAACCAGAGGAAGGAATGCAGTCCAAATTTTTACAGCAGCATCCAAGTGCCACTGAAGCTCCATCTGGGATCTTCCCCTACCAGCTGCTGAGATCTTTCCAGATATGAGGAGGGCATGGAAGGGTAGCAGCAGGAGGATGCTGTGTCACTGAGAATGTCTTAGAACAAATTCAGACTCCAAAGGCATTTAATAGCATTTAAATTTGCCATCTCCTTTGTCTATGTGCATCATATTTTGGGGAACACCAGCTTTTCAAGCCTTCCTGCCCACCAGAAGGACACAGGAGAATGTGTATGTGCAACAGTGCATCAGAAGTACAAATATTCCAGAGCAAGGTGTATTGGATGAAGAGCTGGTGACCTGCTGTGCTGGGAGCCGTGCATGAGTGTTTTCCACTACAGCTGCCAGCAGGAGAAACACAGCAGATACACTTGGAAAATCCACAGGGGCATTGCTTGCCGGAGCAAACAGCAAACCAGACTTCATTATCCAATTAATTTCATGCGAATATGCAAGGCTTTGCTAGAGCACATGCTCATTAACTGCCCTCTCCTCTGATTTCCTGAAACGCTGGTTTCCAGTGCACAGGTATTGTACATCTCATTTCTTTTAACACCTTTTTTGTTTTCTTGCCACCACACAGCCTGACAAAACCTCTCTGATTGTTCCTTACTCTGATGATACTCAGTCCCTCCCCATCATAGTGTAACTAAAAACATTTACAACTCCTCTTGTAGAAATTTTCAGCCTCTACAATAGTAAAATTCAGTAAAATTAATTTCTTCGTTCAACCTTTGAAGAATCACTGCAGTGTGTTAAAATCTTTTAGTAAACCTTCTGCAATTAAATATATAGTGAATAAACTAAAATCACAACCTGATGTTGGTATCAAAGTAGCTGTGATAGAACAAGAAAGAGGTGGGAAGTTTTGTAGACAGATGTAAGAGTACCTTTAACCAGCCTGACTGGAATAGCTGGAAAACTCAACCAGAATTGGAGTACATGTCTTCTGCCAGGCTGAGACAAACTGCAAAGCTCAAGCACAAATTCAGAGTCTTTTTTCTCAATGTAGCAAGGGATTGGTTGAACTGAATGGGAGAAAAGGATCCTTAACCAGAGGAGCCCAGGGATAGGAAAAGGCAAAGGAAAAACAAGCACTCCCTGTGCTGAGTGGCAATACATAATTTATAACCCAAATAAAACCACGTTTCCATCTATTATTTGGAAGCAAGTGGTGACCTAACATGCAGCAGCACAGCACAATTGAAGAGTGAGCCGTTACTAATTACACTTGGTTTGTAAAAATGAACAGAGAACCAGTGTTTATTTGCAAGGAAAGGAGCTGTTGGCACTCTGGCACTTGCTCCAGGAGTGAGGCTGGAATGCTGGAGCATCCCTCCCTGCAGGGCCAAGGGCAGAACAGTGCCCAGAGGCACATCCCCATCTCCTACCCAGTACAAATACCAGACTTGCATGATAGAGCATCTCTGGGGGGGAATGTCTTGGATCACAATGACTGATCCAAGACATAATTTTATATTCTCAATAAAAAGCATAAGAAGACATCCAAACCCATTGTTTTGATGTCCTAAATGTCCCTTCATATGGCAGAACAAGGGAGGTGATGGTTTACAGGATTTTAGTCAAGCTCAGACCTGCCAATGAAAAACAGGCTGCAGGGAGACTTAGATCCTCTCTTTACATTTTCCAGCACCTCTTATCCACCTCCAAAATCTTTATTCTATACATATAAAGTTACTCCTGAGAGGTGACAATGTATGAGAGGTGACCTCATCATACACCACCCAATTGTCAAGACGATGAAAACAACAAGGACATGATCACTTAAGTGGTCAAAATATCTCCTAGAGGGAAAAAATCTTAGAAAGATTTTGTGGGTGTAAAGCTGAAAGATCCCTCCCTTAAATAACAATGCACGCATCATCCTAAAAGTGGAAATAAAGCAGGGAGCTCAGCTACACTTGTTGCATTTGGGATGATGTGAATTTATTGTTTTTTCAACCTTCTTTATTACTATTTTCCTTTTTGCATTAAAAAATGCATGTGGGATGTAGCAGGAATCACTGGATTGCATCTGTTTATCCTGGCTGGGGAAGATGGGGATGCTGCTCCCGCTGGCTCACTCAAAGCAGCTTTATAAACCCCAACAAAAACACCATCAGTGCTAACTAAGGAGGGATTTGTTTGCATCTTTCAAGAGGATATTAAATGTATTTCTTTATTGACCTTAATCAGCAAGTAAAATACTACATTAAAAAATTAAACTCATGTGAAAACAACATTTCTTCTCTAAATAGATCTGCCTGCAATTCGGGAGGAGGGTGGAAAAGGAAACTAAAACACTGACAGAAAGGAAAACCACAGAAAGAAACCTTTCTTTCTCTTGCTGAGCCTCATCCTCTTGTTTATAACTCCCAAGGAGAACAGCAGCACGATTGTCCTACCTCGTGCTGGCCGGATTTCAGCAGGAAGGCTTCGCTCACCCGGCCTCCGGCATCCAATAGCGAGGCCCTTCCCTGGCCATCTCTCTTTTTTACTGCTCCTTCTTCCCCATCTCCCCCCTTGGATGGCATCCAGGATAGGGGGGTTACTGATAATTCACCAGCTTCCCAGGCTAAAGTTACTATAATAATTAAAATTAGGTTGGGATTGAAACAAGGCATGGAAAAATAATCCCACAGTATCAGGGGCTGGACCAAAAAAAAAAGGAGGGAAAAAGGAGAGAGCTGGTGCTAAGGAGCTCTAAAAATCTTAGTTTGATGATACGTGATGCTGAGAATGAACATCACCTTCAGAGATTTCCACCTGTACTCTGCTGTTCCCTGGGACATTTGGCACAAATACATGGGGGACACTATTCCCAGCTGTATCAAGACCCTGACCCAGCCTACAAACATACGGTTTGGGGGTTGCTACTGTATTTGCAATCCTTCCACTGCCACTTTAGAAAAAAAAAAAACAACGCATCAAAGACCGCTCATGTGAGAGGCAGAAAGAGGGAGGGAAATAACCACATTGAATTATCCACACATTTAAGTCCTGACTCACTGAACTGTTCACCCTTGGCGTCCCTTTAACCCCATCTCTGGCACCAGCCCCCTACAAGACACACAAAATTAAACTGAGTTGATTCCATGGCAAGGAGTGGGATGGGAGAAAAAAATAAAAGACACATCCCTGAAAACACTCTGAGCAATTGCAGGTGCCCTGCTCCAACTGCATCCTTGTCCAGAGAAAGTTGGTTCATAAGAAACTGAAGTGTGGATCTGGCAATCAGGGGTGAAGTTGAATTAACTGTGGTTTGAATCCAGTCAAACAAATCAAAGTCCTTCCAACCCTGCCCATTCCACAGTTCTATTAAATACAGTGACTTTTCTCAAAGCAAGAAACTTATTAGTAAGCTCAAACCTATTTTCTATTTTGAATTTCCAGTTGAAAGCTTGAAATTTAATTAAACTATTTGGAAAAATTAGTGGTTAAGATCTTATGACACGATAACCATGAAGCAATTTAAAAATTACAACCATTAAATCAAAATATAGACTTATGGCTCCTTCAGTATTTGCTCTCACAGATCCTCATGCCTTAAGCCAGGAGGTGAGACATCCTGCTTATTCAAAAAGCTTCTCCCAGCTCCAGCTCTCTTCCCAAACAGACACGATGAACATGGAAAACCAGAAATATTTCGCTTACTCATAATTCTATCTTAATGAAGCTTTCCCAGCACCAAAAACCCACTGAGGGGAGACAATCTAGCAACGCACAAGTGTTGCAGCACAGATGGAACAAAAAACCTGCCTATTCCTCGAGTACCCCCCGCCCAACAGGGTCAATCTGCACGGAGCAGGACAAACACTCCATTTGCTGAGAGCTCATGGATGTCTTTAAAAGCCCAGCGATCAATAAAGTGCAGTTAAAAAACTTAGTCCAGGGGGCTCTAATGTGATGGGGATTAAGCAGATGCCGACCCACGCTGCTCTAAACTTGAAAATGGACCTCAATGACAACCTGATTCTGATTTAGAGGGATGGGTAGAAAGGAAACAATGCATTTTTATTTCATATTTCTATAACTCACGTATATATTGCATTTATGTTACATTTTTATATATGATATGTTATATTTTTATTAATATATCTTGTACACCTATTGTATGCTTATTTTCTTTCAGTATACCTAATATTTGACAATTTAAGGAATGCATTTTTGTTGTAGGCTAACATGATGCGGGAATTGCCATATCCTTAACCTCAGGGCAACCACAGCCAGTGCCACTGAACCAAGGCCACTCCCATCAATTAAATCCCCTCTGTGCCCCAGTTCCCTCTTGACTCGTCACCTGGAGGATGCACCAAAAATCAGACTAGTTTGAACTCATGTTATTTATCATTTCAAGCTCTTCCAAGGAAAAACCTGGGGCTTAGCCCTTGCTAATCGCGCTGTCCATTGGATGATGCATTAACGCAAGCATCCAAGTGAGTGTCCACTCTGTTGATAAACCCTGCTGATAAATCTAATTAACGCCAGCTGAAAACCAGGCTAACATCAATAGTTGTCTTTTTTTTTAAAAAGCATTATGTTTTCTTCCAGTTTCATTGAAATTATTTGGCTTTCCTGCAGCAGATGAAAACCAGATGTTGCAAAGCGGGAAGGGATGCGCGAGCCAGCACAAAAACCCAGGACTGCAACAGGCAGGTCGCACCCATTCATTACCCACATATTTCCCTTCTGCCAGGAGGTTATTTCTATTGCATCTCTGTGATTACAAATATTATAATTGTGATGTAACTCTAGAAAGCCCCGGGTTGTCCCTCGCAGCCCAGGGCCGCACGCGAGCCGAAAGGCGCCGGCAGAGTTTCTTTGTGCTGTGTAAGCACTTTGGAAAGCCTTAATGCCAATATTATGCTTTGTAATCCCTCCTGGAGCAGCCAAAGCACAGGATTAATCCAGGTTTAACAGCTCTTGGATGCCCACTTGTTACACTGAGACTATTCAAGAAGGCAAGGAGTTTGTGTGCATGGACACAAGGCAATTTAGGAAGTTTCATTGTGCAAAATTGAAGGCGCACCCCCATTCCCCTGATTTGCAGCACAAGGTGAAGAAGTAGGAATTGGGTTATTTATCATTTTTAGCAGCTACATGATGCAAAAATGGGGAGCATTGGTGGATTACGGGTGCATTTAGACTGACTGGCTATATGCACCAGTAATGGAAATGGCAGGTGACCGTGTGCTGAATTTTTAGACATATTTCCCAAGTCAGAAAGGACTTTGAAGTTCTTTCTCTTTCCACAATATTATTTTTTAACAATTTAATTTTAATCTAACATGTCTAGCAATAGAATATTCTGATTTAAAGCAAACATCCGGTGGCAATCTGGGCAGGATGTGGGAGCAGGTCTTTCCATACTTCAATTTGCAGGACAGAAAAGAGAAGGAACGGGGAAAATAAACCTTGTGCTGGATTTGTAGCACAAAAATCACTGCCCAGCAACACTGACAGCACTGGTGGGAATTACACATCATCAGCATCCCAGTGTTCTGCAGCTGCTATTCCAAGGAGTCCGCTGAAATTCCTTTAAAACTGGCTTAATTCATATGAATTTCACATCCCAGCGATGTAGCCATGTACTGCAGCAGCATCTCCACTCGTACCAAACATGCAACAAACACACCTCACATTTCACTAACAGATGCAATAATTAACATATTGGACAAATTTCCATTGCTAAATACCCTCCAAAATATTTTAACTGTCCATCACAGCTGTGCTTTTCCATAGCATAAAGGGTTCACTTCTGTTACAGCTTGAGAATTAAGTTAAAATAAAGCTTTTTACATTCACATTAAGCCACGACCCAGAGAATGCAATGGGGTTTTGCCTGAGTAATTGTTTGGGGATTCTATATGACACCTGAGATGTTGTATTATTGTTGCTGTTGGTATTATTATTATTTGTAATTATGAACAACTATGACACCAGCAGTGCCAATGTTTTTGTATATGAGTATACAGATATATTGCTATTACATAGATTATTACAGGACATATTAATATATATAAATTTGGACTACTTTGAGTCACCTGCAATGCAGATTTTTCTTTGTGCATATATATAATTACACTGTTATTATATTACATATATTAATATAACAAATATTATTTCAGATGTTATTTTTAACTTCTTTGACACCTGCAATGCAGATTGGGGCATGTGTATACATATGTAATTACACCATTATTATTATATATGTTATTATAGCAGATATTATAATATATATATTATTTTGGACTTGTATGTAACACCTGCAATGCAGATTTGTGTGTGTGTTCATATAATTAATATATATGCCATTATTATAGGAGATAACTTATTTTATTATTATTACTATAGGAGATATTAATATATATATATATGTTGTTGTTGTTATTTAACTGTTTGATTTTGATATGACACCTGTAATGCAGATTTCTACCTGCTCGTGTATGAAGCGTCCCAAAACTTCCAAAATCCCATGGCAGGTTTTCCTCTAGCGCTTATTTGGGGAAACTAAAATGAACTGCTCATTATCATTTTCCCTGGATAGCACATCCTGGTGCTGGCCATCGCCCACAACGAGCAGCGAGGCTTTTGCAGGCTGATTGTGTGCATTCATCCACTCCTGATTAAGCTCCAGCGGAAAGCACGGAGCAGGGGAAATCGAGCGATCCGCGACGCGACGGACAAAACAAAGAGACGGCAACGAAACGCCAGAAAACAACTCCCAGGTCGGGTTTGGCAGCGGGCTGGGATTAGATCACTGCGAATCCTGGCTTAAGGAAAGCTCCAGCATGAATTTCCTGACTAAGGTAAAAAAACCTGGCTCAAATTTACGACCTGCTGGCAAGGTTACCTCTATCCCAGAGGCCTCCAAATACCAGGAACACTCTGGCCCAGAAATGTAGAGTTCAGCCTAATAATTCAAACACATTCCTCCAAGCATCGCCAGCTCCGCGGCCGTAGCCTTGGAGATAAAGACAAACTCCAATGTCTCGAACTCCACATTTTTCAGAGCCTTAAACTAAACCAGAAAAGTGTATTTCCAAAGTTTGCAAAGTTCTCTTTCAATGAAGAAGTGGATGTGAGCTTGTAGAGAAGGTTGTTTTAAGGAGACAACACCAAATCTTCCTCATCTCCATCAGATGGAAACCACTCCATCTGTATTTGCTGAACAACAAAAAAATAGTGCATTTTCTGCTCTTCAGGACTATTTTCCAAATCTCCTTAATTAAAGGATAATTCAGTTTGTAATAAGAAGAAAACCCTCAACTGAACCCCATAATTTCCCACAGGAAAGACTCAGGACTACTCCTTACACCTACCAGCCCGTATGTAGAATATTTGGAATCCTGAGAAAGCACTAATTCTTCAAAAAAGGATTTTGTGTTATGAAATCTGCTTTGTCTCTTATTCTTTTGTTTCTTCATTTATTTCTTTTCTATTTGTTCTCCAAGCACATTACATGCTTTACTGAAGTCTGGATCTGCTCTGCTTTGGAAAGCACTCAAGCCAACAAATATTTGGGAGACAGCTCCCAACCAACCCACCAAACCAAAACTCTGCTCCCCAAACCTGTTGTTTCTCAAAAAAAACAAAAAAATTGTTGATTTCCTCAATGATAAGGCAAATTAAATATAAACATTTTATCCTTATGTTGGACATGAGTATTTTTACCCAGCTGCTTTCATTCTCCTTTGTTATTCTTCACAGAGATCCTTGGCTAAGATTTTTCTCCCAATTAAAAACCTTAAGTAAATCTGCCTGTTTTGGGACAATCAGTAAATCTTTGGTCTCTACCACAAAGTCAGTGCACAGCAATCACGTTCTTTTGTTCTTATTTCCTCCTTTCAGATGAGAATAGTGTGGATCTGGACAACACTGACGAAAAAAATGTAGATTTTTTAAAATTACGTTATGGGTAAAAATTGCTCAACTTTTCCTTTTTTTCTTTTTTTTTAAATAGATATACATACATATGTTCTATCACTATAAATAATGCTTTTCATAATAGCCAACAATCCTGATTTGTCTTGTGCTGTGCTAAATTTTCAATTATTTTGACTCTTAATCAATATTGTAACATCTTTTCCTCTATTCAGGCTTTCCTTATGGCCATTGATAGTGAAGCTGACCCCCAAAACACCCATTCAGACTTATTAGATGAAGATTGTGCCAATTTAGGAGATCCCTGAGCTAGCTGCCTGCAAGTCATGGGACTAGCAGGCAAGTCTCATCCTGCCCTGCCTCATGTCCTCCCAGGGCTGGGAGGAGGATGAGGTGAAGCCTTCATCTGTGGCAGCACAGAGATCCTTGTTGGACAGGAGGAAGACCTCGCTCTCCATGGCTCTTCACTCCTACACAGGAGGTGCTTCCCTTCAGCTCAAGGCTTCACGGGAGCAGGGAGCGATGCTGGGACACCAACTACCCAGGGAGAGTTGGTGCAAATGGACATAATTTGTTTTTTATATTGATATGTTGAAAATAAATTATCTACAAAAGATCTCAACTGTTTTAAACTCTTTAGATTCTGCTTGTCCTTTCATCTTCCCTATCGCAGCCTCTGCCCAGAGAAGTCCAAATCCCCAATCGCAGTGACAAAGCCAAAGGCTCAACTGTCTGGCACGACGTTTATTCCTCATCCATCTTAATTAAGGGAATAGAAGGGAGCTGCAATCTGCTGCTGCCGTTAAGGCAGATCCCTTCCGCAAACATGGCAAACAATGATTTTATTTGCCTACCCTGAATTGCTGCCATGAGTTCCTGTGAGGCTTGTGCAACGTGGGATTGGGAGATGATTGATCCACCGCCCTCCGCCGAGCTTTAACTTAACGTCTACGTAATATTTAATCTTAAACACCAAACAAATCGGAGCAGCTCCCTGCCTCTACCTCCCTGAAGTACCTCACCTCTTTTAACTGATTCCTCTTGGATTTGGCAAAGCCATTGGGGCAAATCAGGAGGCACTTGGTTAAACTCCTTTACATCCTTAAGATGTTGAAGGAACAAAAATGCAATCCACCTGCTGTAGAAGAGGTGCACAACAATGCCCATCCCAGCAATTCCTGGGTTGAAGCATTTTCAGTGACGCGACCCTAAACGATGGCTGTCATCACGCTCCTCAGTGAACGCACTGACTTGGAAAGTAACAATTACAGGCATGAACACCAGCTCAACTGGAGGTCTCCTAGTCCTGGTATGTCAGTATTCTTGGTGCAGCTGTCACATCTCTGCACAGATGGACCAAAATAACGGGTTTGCTTCTTTTTACAACACCTCAGTGTATGAATCAACCCAAGTACAAAGTTGTCTTGGTCCCTCAGTTGTTGGAATTATCAAGTCTATTACCATAGGAATCATATGGGGAAAGAAGACGCACACTTTGCATTGCTGCAGAGCTGTAGTTATCACAGAATCATGGGATCACTGAGATTGGAAAAGACCTCTGAGATCATGAAATCCAACCTGTGACCAATCACCACCTCGTCAACCAGACCTGAGTGCTGAGTGCCACATCCAGTCATGCCTTCAGGGATGGGGACACCACCTTCCAGGGCAGCCCACTCCAATGCCTAATCACACCTTCTGTGAAGAAACTTCCTGATGTCCAATCTGAACCTCCCTTGAGGCAGCTTAAGACAATGAATGTCCTCTTGTCCTGTCCCTCGTTTCCTGGGAGCACAGCCCAACCCCCACCAGGCTGCACTCTCCTGTCAGGGAGTTGTGGAGAGTGAAGTAGGTCCAGCAGAGGCTGCAGAGATGAGCAAGAGCCTGGAGCACCTACCTGCCAAGGAGGGGCTGTTCAGCCTGGAGAGGAGCCCCAGCAGAGAGGGTCCCTCAGCCCTGGGTATCCCTGAGAGTCCCTGGGTGCAGGAAGGGGCAGAGCAGGGCCCAGGCTCTGCTCTGGGACCGGACCCAGCAATGGCACCAGAGCAACAGGCAGGGACTGAGCCCAGGAAGAAGTTCCTGGACAGAAGTTCCTGGACAGGAGGAAGAACTTTTTCACTGTGCAGTGACTGAGCACTGGACAGATCGTCCAGAGAGGCTGTGGAGATATTCCAGAGGTGTCTGGACACAATCCTGTGCCCTGTGCTCTGGAACAGCCCTGCCTGAGCAGGGAGGTGGGACCAGGTGACCACTGTGGTCCCTGACATAACTAACGACACTTTTTCTGTCCCCCCACGATAAAATTAGTGGCAATAACAATTTATTGTTACAAATAGCAATTCTTGCCTTACAAATAAGAAGGGGGAACCTCTCTTGAAGACATGGAGGACAGAGTCAGAAAATCGGACCTGCTCCCTTGGGATACAATTTCTGAGCTCAGTAGGACACTTTGTCATTGAGTAGTCAGGAGAGGGATTTGCTCCTGGGGCAGCAAACCCAAATGATCTCCCAGAGGTTTTTAGGGGACAGCACTCTCATTCTGGGCCCGGAAAAGCCACAGGGATGGCAGAAACCGTTAAAAAGCCCAAATCTGTGAAATTACCACCAGAGTTGGGTGTAGTCCCTGTCCTACAAAGGCTCCTTGTTCCCAGGCTCTTCTGTTCCCCACCAAGGGCTGCAGCACAGCATCCACCTGGCATCCACCCAGCACCCAGCGTGTCGATTCCGATACAGGCTACCCAGCCACGAGAAAAGTCAAAAGGGTCTCAGTAAATGCTCCTGAAAACAAAAAAAATCTGTATTTTGACAAGGAGAAGGGGGAGGGGGAAGAAACAAAATCCCTACTAAGGCATTAACTCCTCACTCCATGACTAGAAAAACATGGTTCTGTATTAACTATGCACATTAGGGATAAAAAGTCCTTGTCTTGGTTATTAAGTCTTCTTGGAAGCCTTACCAAACAGCAGCAACATGATGTTTGATTGAAAACATCATTTATCAAAGTGCTACATTATAATTATAGCATTTGTTAAATAGAGAGAAAAAGGAAAAATAAGGTGTCAGAAAATGTGCCCTTCCTTCATGTTTTGTTAAATGTGCACCTTGCTATTCAAGTTTTACCAGAAAAGCTGAATACAAACCCAAATAACAGAAACACTGGTGCAATAAGACAGAGAAAGATATTTTAAAAATGGCATTAGAAAGTAAATTGTTCTCTAATACCATATAATACTGAGCATCATCTCAGCTTGCATGAACATGTGGTCCCTGCCAGGGTCAGATTCAGGGTTATTTTGTATAGATACATAAATATTTATAGAATCTGGATAGCCAGAGATCCTGATATTTAGTGATTCATAAAGTCTGCCTATCTAGAGGTCCATAAAGTCAGGATGTCTTGCAAGGTGAGCACTCCACCCAACAAGGGTAGGGTTTATTTGGCATTTCCCTCCTGGAAACAAAATAGCTCCTAATTCCTAAGGGTGGAGAAAAAGCCGCTTCATATAAACCTGCTTTAATAACAAATCCATCTCCCCACTGTCATCTCAGGGAAGAAACACCAATTTCTGTCATTCAAGTGCAATAATCTGGACTTTGGAGTAATGAAATATTTGCTGAAGATAGCATGTAATGAAAAATAATAACAATATTAGACCCAGGCACTGATACAGCCCATCTGGATATGGCAGGAAGACTGTACAGTGAAAATATTGAATAATTCAGTGTCAGAAATAGGGATGAACAAGATGCTATTTGATACAGAGCCTGAAACTGTAAAACCTCCCCAGCTGAAGAATCCCAGCATTTTGCAAGCGCTGGTGAAAAGCAGTTGGTGCCTGAGCCTTGCTGTGGGAGTCCTTTGTGTCAGGCCTGCACAAATTCTTCCCACATTAGGCATCAGCTGGATAATCTCCGTGTGCTGCTCTCTCTCTAACCTTTCCAGGCACTGGGGAGGCAAGAATGCAGAGGGAAAAAAATCCTGGCTGCTGCGTTCACCTACCCCAAACTCAGATGGCAGAGTGGTGATAATTACACATATTGTAGGTTAAAAATGATTAAAGGTGAATAATGAGCAGAAGAATAAATCTTCCCTCCGTCCTTCATATAAATCAATTTTTTTGGATATAAAACTTTTAGAGCCACACAATACAAGCCAATTACTTAAAAATCAGTGTACTGGAAACTGAACATTGTGAACTGAATCAGAGAATCTATTTTCTTTTGTTAAGTGCATTTTAATGGAATTTGGTTACCTCCCATTAATACCGTTCCAAGTAGGGGGTAAAAATGTAAATATACTTAAATTTTATTTCCCATTAATACTGTTTCAAGCAGGAATAGGGGAAAAATGGGAATATAGTCAAAGTTGACATCCCATTAGCATTGTTCCAGCTGAAAATATTAATATGGTCAATTTGCAAATGACATTTCTCACAGGCAAAAAATGGTGCCCTAATTCCTATATGAATCAAATACCCCCTTATCCTGGTTCCACAGCACAGGAGTTAAGAGTGTGGGATCTGCCAGTGGAGCTGGGTCCTACCTAGGGTAACTCAGGTCTGGCACACAGAGGAGAAGCAGCAGAGGCTCTGTGCACAGGGAGCTTTGGCCCCTCCGTGTTGTCCAATGCTACCCGAACCTACTGGAAGTCCAGGACACGCCTGATCATTCCAGTTAATTGAATTTTCTAACTCGACTCAATGGCTCTTTGTTTGGCTCTGGAAACATTCAGCAGCATCCACTGCAATTCCAGCAGTGTGGAGTTGTTCTGCTCACACCTCACAGGGCTGCACCTCCAGCTGCCCGGGCTGAATTCAGCTGGGGGAACCCTGTCCATTACCACAAAGTCCTAGAAAATAACATTTAACATCTTCTAGATGCTGCCTGCATTTCCCTCTAAGAACCCCATAATCAGGATTAAAGAAATAAGAAAAAATAAAGGTTTTCAGCTTCCCAGGCCTTCAGGTGGCAACTCTGACTTCCCTCACAAATCAAAACACACACATTGCACAACATTGCTCCAGAGACCAAAAAGCAACTAGAGCTGCTGTTCCTAAGGTTCCTGTGCAAACCATCACCATTGGGAATGCAAATAGCAGAGCCATGTCTACAGAAAGTTCTCTGCAGTTCTTTCCAAAGCAATTCAAGCAATCAAATCCTTTTTTTTTCTGGCAGAAATGCTGCAGATGCATATGAGTTGTGAAGGGCAGCAGCAGCTCCCCTTGGCCACCGCCTGTGCTCCGAGGCCTCTCCCAGGAACACAGCTCTTGGCTTTTTTTTTTTTTTTTAACCAACTGAGAGATCCCCACTGGGATGTCTGAAAAGGCAAATAAACAGCTGCTCAGACAACACATCTGCTGTGTGTAGCTGCCATGGCTGTACTCCTGTGACAAATGAGATGCTGAGAAAGGGACCGATGGTAAAATAATCTGGTGCAGACTCCTTTAGACCAAGGTTCATCCAATACCTGTCTGAGGACCTTTGGACATATCTGAGCCAGGGAGGATTTTCCTACTTTTGCAGTTTTATGCACAATTAAAAAATAAATTAGCAAGATGTAATACATTAACTTGCATTCAGAGCTCCCCAGAAAGCTGAAGCATGGTTTAGGAGGATGGAGGAGGATGCTCACAGGCTGTACCATGTACCAGTACAAGGTGATGATCCCACCCACATCCCACCTCTAAGGGTTACAGTCCACAAAAACAAGCTGGGATTCCAACATAAAGTTCATCTGGATGTTTCTAGCTAATATAATTAAAGAGAAAACAGGGTTTTAAAACACTGTTCCAAGTTCACATCAACAAGTTCCCTAGATCTGGGATAAAATATCCCTGCAGGGATAAAGCACAGTTCTCCAGGCAGAGCGCAAATTGAATCATGGCATGATTTGGATCGGACAGGAACTTCAAAGGTCATCTTTTCCAGCTCCCTGCCCTGGGCAGGAACACCTTCCACTAGACCTGGTTGTTCAGCCTCTCCTCGAATGCTTCCAGGGATGGGGCAGCCACATCTCTTCCAGTGTGAAGAATTTTTTCCAACCTAAATCTCCCCTGGCACATCTTGAGGCCATTTCCTCTTGCCCTCTCCCTTGTTCCCTGGGAACAGAGCCTCCCCCAGCTGTCCCCTCCTGTCAGGGGGCTGTGCAGAGCCAGAAGGTCCCTCCTGAGCCTCCTTTTCTCCAGGCTGAGCCCCCCCAGCTCCCTCAGCTGCTCCTGGTGCTGCAGCCCCTCAATGTCTTGTTGAGGTGTGGCACTCTGGGCTCCTGATGGAGGATCAAGATGAGCAGAAGTCATCTTCACCTCAAGTATTGCATGGAGTCAATCAGAAACAGAATGGAACTGCAGCAGGTGGAACTCTTCCTCAATTAACTACACAAAATTATGGATTTTGGGAAGCTCAATCTTGAAACTAAAGAGGCAGAGAGCAAAATTTTTGTAAGCTCAGCTCTGCTGAATAAGCAAGCTCTTATAGGGCACAATGTGTTTTATAAGAAAATGGGGGGAAACTGAGGAAAAATATAAAGAAAATCACCTGTTTTTAAAAAAGTTGGGATCTTGTTATTGGAAAAAATAGTATGGTATTTAAGGAATATAATTTATGGAAGATAATACATAAATATACAGTTTTAAAATATCATTTATCAACAAAAGAAGCATATTGCAACCATTCCAAGGAGCACCACTACAACAAAATTCTCCTATTAAATCCCAGCAGAGGAAAAAGAAAGTCCATAGGATTTACATCAAATACACTTTAAAAGGACACGCCTGGTCTCAGTACACACCTCGAGCTACGTGCAACCAGTGAATGATGTCACCGTGTTTAGAGGGCAGTAACAGCTTGTCTTGACAGCCATCCCCAAAAGTCCAATTTGGACAAGACTCAGGAATCTCATGCAACAACAACAACAAAAAAAAAATCCAAACAATAGCCCGAAGCTGTTCAAGAAAGGTAAATTAGGAAAACAGAGAAGCTGCAGAAAAAAAAAAGAAAAATCTTAATTTTGCTCTACTTCCACTCCTGCCGTGTGAGCATGACAGCAAAGGCATTCCCAGGGACAGGAGGTTCCATGCACTTGTCCTGCCAGAGACACTTTGCAGGCAGAGAAAGAGATCAGTGAGCTGTTGGTTGCTCCATCTCCTAAACCAGAAGTCGCAGCACAAAGAGCTGTGTCACTGCCTCTGAAGGACAAACCTGAGCTGAACACAATCTGATGTCAAATATGCAAAGGGAAAGCAAAGGGAATGCAGAAGGTGTCTGGAGGAGATAAGAAGAACAAAGGAAAAGAAGCAAAAAAAAAAATCCCCAAAAGTTTGGCATCTAAACTTCCAGAGTTTATTCAATTTATTTCAACCACAACTCAAAAGGTCAAATCTGCAAACGCTTTGCAGAGTAATGCAACCCAAAGCTCTGCTCTGAAGATCCCTTTCTTGGGAAACTCTAGAAGGAGAAGGACAAGCAGAAATATAGGCACATTATCTTTCAGGCTGCCTGATTTGTGACTATTTGGGACCAGTGCTGGCAGAGCAGAAGAAATTCTGGATTACCCCCACTTTTTCCAAGAGGACTGGAAGCAGACACAGCACAACAGCAGTTGTCCAGCTGCCGGAGTGAAGGAATGCAAACTTCTGTTCCAACAGCAAAAAAAAATATAACAGATATGATTCAGGATTTTTTTCCCTCAAAAACAGCTGCAGATCTTGCGAAAGGAAAACAAAAGGCTGGAGTGCATCCCTGCTCTCCACCTCATCCCAACACACACAACTTGCCAGCCACTGGGGCTTTGAGCAACCTCCTCTAGAGGAAAGGGAACCAAGGAGAGGAACTACAAAGCTGCTTTTTAAAGGAAAAGAATATTAAGAATTAGGAAGGAATTCTTCCCTGTGATGGTGGAGAGGCCCTGGCACAGGGCCCTGGTCCAAGCCCCATTCCTGGAAGTGTTCCAGGGCAGGTTGGAGCAACCTGGAATAGAGGAAGGTGTTGCTGTCCATGGCAGGGGGATGGGATGATCCCTTCCAACCCAAACCATTCCATGAATGGTCCTCAGAAGAAGTGAGTGGGCACCACTAGAGCAGGATTCCCAGTAAGCCATTTGTGATGCCTCTCTCCATCCAAGAGCCAAGCAAATAAACAACCTACTCCTGAGAAAAGTAGAATCTAAGAAAAAAACCCAATTCCCCAAACTTCCTTCTACCTTTCTTTTCATGGAGATCTCTCTTCCCCACCTCCAGAAATCTAACCTAGACAGAGATCTCTCTGACACTGCTAAAGAAAACTATAAAATTACCTTGGTCCAACATGATATCAAAAACTAAAGAGCATGGAAGTGTTTCAAATAACAGGATTGCAGGTGGACTAACAGGACTGGAGGTGGAATGCAATAGTCTTCATACCAGTTTTCTGAAATTAATGTGGTCACCAATGTGGGTCACCACAGTAACCACCATTAATTACAGGAGCCTGGTCTGATGTTTTCTCATCAACTCCAGAGAGTGAGAGGATGCATGCACCAAACCACCTCCAGGTATCATGGTTTCCAAAGACAGTGGCATTGCTGAAACTGACACATCACCCATGAGCAGATGGTCTTTAAGCAATAAAACTCTAACTAGCAAAGCTGGCAATTCCAAAGAAAACCATGTCAACCACTATGGGGCAAACTCATGACAAATTAATGAATGAATGCTGGTATCCCACTTCAGAGTTTCATACCTGAAAAGTTGATGTCCAAGTTTATCTAACCTCTGATACACAGGAAGAGTCCTCATAAAGTAACCAATCAGTGGCCAAATCAAGCACTCGTAGTTAGAAAACACAGTTTTGACCAAGAAAGTTACCTTTGATTTATTCCCCAGCTCAAAGAAGCTGACTGCACAGAAACTCCTTAAATACAATGGAGTTATCAATACATTGTGTGCAACAAATTCCCTTTTCAATATACTAGAAAATTGTTACTGATAATTCTCATTTCCATTTTCCCACTGAGAAACCACCAAGATAAACCTGCATCGAGAAACACTTGAGTGAAAACAAAGCATAACAAATTTGGCAGCAAGCCATCTGCTGTACTTTTGTTTTCATCCTGGTTTTTTTTTGGAAGCAGGTAATATTCTATAGGTGGAAACACAAGCTTCTCTCATTGCTACACTGTTGTCACTTGATTATCAGCATTTAGCCGATAACCACAGAGTTAAGTGTCACAATAAAATCCCAACTACTCAGGTTTGGTTTTTTTCACCATTAAAACATTTCCACACTACTATCGTTTCCATCTTACCTCAAGCACTGGGCCAGCTCCAAGAATAATCTGTTCTACTCCACTGGCAAATCCCTTCTGGCTGAGGGCAGTGAGGTGATGAATCAGAAAGTTGGTGCTCTGTGTCTTTCCCGAGCCGCTCTCTCCTGAAATCACGATGCACTGGTTCTTCTTCCTCTGGAGCATAGCATGGTAAGCCACATCTGCCACAGCGTAAATGTGGGGCTCCAGCTTCCCCAGCTGATGGTTATCGTACATCTTCACATACTTAGGGTTATAAATAGGTAGGAATTTGAAGGGATTAATAACAATGAGGATGCTGCCAACGTAGGTGTAGATTTTTTCCTGCTTGAAGCGGTTTCTGAGATTTTCCAGGAGCGTTTTCTCGTTCAGGTCCGGCAAACCGCACAAGTCATCGTAGTCCTTCTGCTGGGGCTGGGGGAGGAAGCCCCGCTCCACCATCCTGCGCCGCTCCTCCGTCACCCGCAGCCAGGACTGGAGGCTCCCGTAGTGGATAGAGCCATCCAGGTTCTTCTCCCGCAGCAGGAAGCGATAATCCTCGCCGCTGATGCGGTTCTCCAGCGCCATGCGCGGCCACAGCATCATGCGCTGCACCGGGCAGTCCGTGGGGTTGAGGATCCATTCCTCCCCTCCGAACTCCTTCACTTCTGCCAACACGTAGCATTTTGTTTTCTCCAGCTGGAGTTTGTTGATGAGCGAATCGATGACCTCGGCGGCCGTGGACGTTTTCCTGGCGGTGATGGGGCAGTAGATTGTCCCCTCTGCGATGCTCCCGGGGTAGATGTGCAGCGTGTACTCGCTATCCTCAAAGCGTCGTCTGCCTCCAACATCATTTACACTCATATTGGATCCTTTCCCATCAGTCCCTGTGCTGCATAGTCAGGACTGTGCTGTATCTTGTCAGGTCATCATGTTAGCAAGGCTGAAAAAAACCAAAATAAACCCAGGTTAGGTGCTATCCTAAAAAAACCCAAAAGCTGTAGCGGATAAAGGTATTCAACACCCGAACACTACACAAACAACACTGCCTCCTCCTATTCCACCTCCCACAGCACCTCAAGATTTTGCTAATTTTGCCCCCAATCTGAGGTATCAGAAACACCCTCTGATTTTCAGTGAAAATTTTGTGAGCAACACACCAGACAACCTCCTGAATCAATCTCATGGATGCATGGTACTCAGCATCCACAAATTTCAGCTGCTAAAACAAAATTACCATCACCTTCCCCTGCACAACTACAGAGGCCCTTGCTACAGAGGCATTTTTCCACAGTCCTGTGCCAGTGAACAGGAGATAAACTCCTTTCCTTCCTGTCCAGGAGATTTTGAACCCATGATGATTTAATCAGCAGCACTTTTTCCCCTACCAAGTCACACTTTTTCAGAGATGTGCATATCTCACATTGGATACGATTTAATTGCAACCAACTACTTTGTACATTGCATATTTTATTTCTCTTGTACTGCTTAAAACCAAACAAACCCATATCTCTGGCAACGAAACATCAAATGCGCAGCTGATTTCTCAAACCTCATCACTACAGGAAGATAAAACACCACCAGCAGCCCCAGATAAAAGCAAATTCAGAGTTAAAGGGCCCCAGCCATTCACCAGTTCTAGCAAACTCCAAACTGCCCTGGAAGATGTTAAGAGTTACTCCAAAAGAAAGATGAAATGAACTAGGGAGAAAAGCAGCACCCTCAGAACCACGATCTGGGCAATCAGGTGGCAGTGACCCTTCATACAGATTAAAGTTTACATGACGCACGTGTTAATGTTATTTGCAATGTTGAGTTTTTTGTTGAGCACTGCCCCACTGGAGCAAGACCTCACAACTATGACAGCTCCCTCCTGGCATCAACAAAATGCTCAAGAAGGGTGAAAAAAACATGAAGTCAAAACCTACAACAGGTTTAGGGAATTTCAGATATTTGATGCTGACAAGAGTATTCAGGGAAAGCATTTCACTGGTCCCCCTGTTCCTGCAGTCTCCCCCAGGTTTCCAGATCCAGGACCTTCAGTCCAAGTACAGCCACCCTCATCTCCTACATCCACTCCAAGGCTGGCATTTGGAGAATTGTTTCATTACTGAGGCCCCCAAATGAACAGCACTATTTTATGCTGTATTGTTTCTCGCTCCAATATTTCATTAAGTATATTATCCCCAGCCACGCGCACTTCAAAGCCCAGAAACGAATATGTCCCAGTGAAATACATCTGGCAGAGATTCACGGCGCATTGCTTGGTAGCAGGACATACATTATGCGCCGGGAAGTGTTCCAGCTGCTCTCCTATGGCTTTACTACAGGCACAGATGCAACAGGGATGATGTCAGGGAAGTGCTGGGTTGGGCTTGCTTTGTGTAGCTCTGCAACTCCAGCATCAGCTTTTCATCAAGAAGGGGTGAACAAACCCCCCCACTATAGTTAAGCTTGGTAATTCCTCACCCAGATTTTACTTCAAAGCTGAGGCCAAGAGGACTGGCTATTTTTACTGATGTTATCAGAGCGTATCCAAGACTGCTGACTCACGTGAGAAGTGCAAACAGGACTTTAAGTTGCTTACCTTGAGCAAACTGACCTTGCCTCCTCCCTCCTGCACACTCAATAAATACGCTATAAAGCACCACGCCACTCCACCCCACCCACCCAAACATCTCTAGAGATGTTAATTCTGCATGGAATTGGTAACAACAAACACCTGTGTCTTCTACATCCAAACAATTTGAATCCAGCAGGGCTGCAAGCCAAGCATGAACCCCATGGAGATGCTAAAAGCCTCAGCAGCTCTGGGGACATAGAAGAGCCAAGTCCCCCCCACAAAACCACTCAAAGACCAGAAGCTTCCGAGATCAGAAAGTAAAGGGGTGTTAATTCGAGCCTTGTAAATCCCAGGGGTGCCACAGGGTTTACTGGTAACAACCTCAAACATGGCTTGGAGTGTTGAGGGAGGTCAAAGCAATGTTAATGAAGTTAATTGGTTGTGGTCTCCTATGCCCTGCTGTACATGAGCCTGACCCTGGCTCAGAGTTCAACACAACTTGTGCATGCAGTCAGCTTTTTCAAAGCATTTTGGAGAAAATAATGCAAGGAAATATCCATCCTAAGGTAATTAGCATATGTAGGGAGAAAGGCTCTCCTAACGACAACCACTACTGCAGGCTGTTGTATCAGCTATTTTATTGAAAAATTAATATTTTTGCATTTAGACATGAAAAATTAAATGGGATCGTGAAAAGAATGACACAAAGTTTGTATTGTGTCACCCATCAATACTTGCTCTATGCACTATTTTAATTAAAGGCATTTTGAGTTACTACATGCTGACATTTATAGGTGAACATATAAAAATGATGCTACACTTCAGTCATTTATACATTTTCGTCTGCTGCAAACTCCTGGGAACACTCTGGCCAAAAATTCATGGACTCTGCACACCTATGAAAGGAAACATTTATGCCATTTTAAGTCAACACAGAATCATGGAATGGTGTGAGCTGGAAAAGCTCATCATCTCATTCCACCTCTGACATGGGCTGGGAAACCTTCCACTAGACCTGGGTGCTCCAAGCCCTATCCAACCTGGTCTGGAGCACTTCCAAGGATCCAGCCACAGCTGCTCTGGGCAGGGCCTCACCACCCTCACAGGGAAGAATTCCTTCCCAATATCCCATCAAACCCTACCCTCCGGCAGTGGGAAGCCATTCCCCCTTGTCCTGTCCCTCCTTTTGTTATCCTCAATCCCTCTTCACCTCTCCTGGACCCCCTTCAGGCCCTGGCAGAGGCTCTGAGGTTTTCCTGGAACCTTCTCTTCTCCAGGTGAACATCCCCAGTTTTCCCAGCCTATCTCCAGAGCAGAGGGGCTCCAGCCCCCCAACCATATACTTTCATCCTAATATTTTCTATTTTCCTTTTCCATTTTCTATGTTTGAATGAAGATTCTTCTCAAATTAATCCTGAATCCTGACTTTGCTCAATTTTACTACGCTTACATAATTTTATTTCCAACATAAAAAAAGCACAATCTCCAAACATGGTTACAAATTAATTCTATTACCTGGGTTCTCCTACATATAAAATCAATTACTATTACGAAGGAGAAGGCTCAGAGGGTCCTGATAAAATTGACAATAATCATCTGCTTATTAGCAGGTTGACAGAAAAAGACTAAAATTTTGATTACCAATTAGACTTTGTACAGACACTAAACAGGTAAATATGGCTGATTTTGACATTCTATGTGATCCTTTGCTACATGATCACAGTTTAATACCCATTCAGAAAGAGCAGCCTCAATACGTTCATTTTCAGGGACAGCATTAGCAGCACGTGGCAAAAATCCAAAACAAACTGTCCACTGGAAGCATCCAAACCCAGCATAAATAATCTGTGACAGCTAAAGCTTGAAATCATGTGCAGAGTTTGCCAAATACCGAATGATTTGGAAAAAACAGGGATCAGTGTCAGCATTGAGGCTGCTAAAGGGGCAATTCTGGAAGCAAAGTTCACTGAGTTTATTATAACATCCCCTAACCTGGCAAGGGACTTCAGAAACAGGGAAACTTTCTCCCCATTCCCAATCCTCAGGGTTTGGTTCTCAGGACAGCCTGGATTTATCCATCCACCAGCACCTCCCAACACACACTGTGCAGGGCAGTAATTCCTGGTATCGATAAACTTATAAAATCTGATAAAGAAGCTGCCAATCTAAACACACTTCACTGCTTAATCTGAATTTGCGGGCACAAGAGCTCTCTAGATGTTTCTCCTGTAGCAGCAGACAGCCTCGTGGTACCCAAAATAACACCTAGTGACATCAAAACTGACACCAGACCCACACATCTGTGCCAGCTACACACAGGAGGAATACCCAGGTGGAAGCTCAACATCTTGGTTATCATTGCACCTTTTCACATGTCAGTTCCCTTCAGAATCTACATAACACTTAACCCTCTTCTTTTATCATCTTCCTTTTCCATGCTCACCACGTTTTTCTCTTCCCACTGTTTGCTGATGCGAGAGAAATGTAATTATTGTCAATTAATCACCTATGTGGGTCCCTCTCAAAGAACCTCGTGTGCAGTAGTGGTGGTACCCAAAACACAGATTTATGCAAATTATTTTCATCCAAAAGAATGAAAGTTCTATCACAGGAAAAGTGAGATTTGGAAGCATTACAGAGATCTTGGAATGGTTTGTTTTGGAAGAGACCTTTAAAGGTCATCTAGTCCAACCCTCCTGCAATGAGCAGAGATGTCTTCAACTTGATTTGTAATCACAATACAAATTTACTTCTTAAATGATGATAAGCTTGGATGGGGAAAAATATACCCATTAGCACTCCAGGATTGTCCACATACAGAAGGAAGGTCTTTTGGCTGAATTTCAGAGCAGTTTATTTGGACTGAGGTACCTAAGCAAGATGCCAAAGCAGTGAGACAACTTAAATTAGAACAGAAAATGAAAGCAGAAGTGGAGACATTCTCAGAAGCAACACAGGACCCTGCTGGACCTGGCACTGAGCCAAAACAAAACCCTGCAGGCACCAACAGTGAAGACACAGAGGCAATGGCAGCAACATCCCAATGAAACATCTGTTCCAGAGGCTTCTTTCCTCTCCCCTTAAAATTTTCCATTTGGTCACAATTCCTTTGAAAGAAAGAAATTCTTCTCCTTTGCTAAACCTGACTTGTATTGCTCAGAGTTCAAGGCAAATGTGAGTGAACATAAAAATTTGGTGTTCTTCCACTTTCTGCAAACATAAGTGATTTTGAGTTAAACCTCCTCAATGTCCTCAGTCCAAGTGAGATTTGTAAACTGGGGTTTGGCTGTTATTATCAAGAGCCATAATGAAAGGACAACCCTTGGACAGTGCCAACCATCCTGCCTCAAGCAGAAGGGAATTTTTCTGGAAGTAAAGATGCCTGTACAGCCAGAGATGCTTACTCAGCCTCCAAGGGGGATTCCCAGAACACAAAAGAAGCAGTGGCACAGCTCACCCTATGTAAATCGTTCCTAATGGTGCCCACACTGGAACTAAAATAGGTTGCAACTATTTTCTAAGTTTTTCCTGAGAGCAACAGCTTCTTCCATGACCTGAAAAATTTGAGACAAATTTGATCACACTGTTTTTCCCTGTGTCTTTTAGTTTTATTCAGCACTTTAAGTAACTCTGTCACCTCCTTGCCTGTTCACTTCTATAGTGGAGGATAACACTTGAGTTTCAGTTTGGCACCTGGGAGCTCCTTGCTGGGCACCAGAGGTGTTTCCTTCTCTCTTTCAGAGATGGGCTGGGTTCCCCCATACTTTAATCAGACACTGATATTAAGAAGTCCATGAATACATAAAGCACTTCAGTGGGCAATAATCTCTTCCAGAGCCTGGAATCACCTTGTCTTGAGGTTTTGGTATTTCCCTATGGTATGACAACCACTCAGTGGCTCCTCTTCTAGAAACTGGAGGTGGGTGAGGATGTTGCTATCCATTACATTCTTGCTGATTCATCTCCTGCGGAAATCTCTCAGCTACTACCAGACCTTTCAGCTGAGACAAAATGGGAAGAAAAAACCCAAAACCCTAACAAACAAACAAACCAACCACAAAAACAAAGATACAAAAAAAACCAAAACAAAAACAAAAAAAAAAAAAAAAAAAAAAAAAAAAAAAAACAAAAAAAAAAAAAAAAAAAAAAACTAAAAAAATTACAAGAAAAGTTGTTGTGAAATCAGTTACTCCTAATATGTTACAAACATTTCTGGTGAAGGAGGAACTGAATTAGGATGTGAATAAGAGCACAATCACTTATTCTTTCCCTGGAGGTCAAAGCACTTTCTGTGCAGGGAATGAGTCAGCATCCAAGGAACTGACCTGGGCTATGCAGTGAATGAACCTCCTGCCTGCATGACTCCTGCCTCACCGGCTGCAGATGCTACCAAAGGCACAGATCCATCATCTGTGGTGACAAAGAAATGAAAATTAAATAAAGAAACTACAAAGGGGCTTGGTGAGGTCTTGACTGGGACAGCTGCATGGGAGAAGTGACTCCCATCTTCACTTCCACCACAGCATCTCTGCTTGGTGCTGGGAAACCCAAATAAGTGGTGCAAACAAAATCCTGGCCTGGATTGTTCCTCTTTCTTGAGCTTCAGATTTGAGTCACTGAATCTTGACTTCTGGAAGCACTTCTGTTCTCCCAAAACATGCCCCTACAAAGAGAACAGGATCCTCTAGCTGCTCCTTTGGCTTTTTTTTTTTTTTTTTTGCCAGAAACCAACAAAATAGTAATATAAAAAATAAAATTTAAAGAAATAAAAGGAATTGCTGGATCCTCTCTCAGACTGCAATAGTAGCACCTGTTTAACTTACTTTGCTGCTCCTATATTCCCTACAGGGCTAAGGAGAACTGTCAGTGAATGGCAAGGATTAACAAAAAGGCAGAGACTAAGGAAGAGCCTGGTGTATTGTGAGTGTTTTGAGCCCTGCAGGGAAACAAATCCTTGCTACATTTTGTTTTGCTGCTTCTAATAACTAATGAAGTAGTCAGTGGTGGGACAACCCTGTTCCAAACAGCAAGAAAAATCTGTCCTTTATAAACTGATAGAATTACATTTACAGCCCCTTCAGGTTTTCCTGAATTAACTCCAGGCTCCAGCATCATCTTCAGACAGAGCATCCCCACCAACACAGCAATTCTGTTCACATGAACAGCCAAAATATCACATTTTCAACTTGACTGGTTGGATTTGCTCTTCACAGGTGGACACGGAGCAGTTCAGCCTCTCTGGAAACAAAGTGGTAGAGCTGATATCCCAAAAACACAGATCCCTGTCAAATCCCACACTGCTGCAGGCACAGAGCAGAGCCAGAGAGCACAGACAGCTGCAGAAACTGTAAATGGACTCAGAATCTACCATTTAGCTCTACAATCATGTGCCCAGCTATTTATATTTTAGTTTGCAGCTAAAATTTCACATATAGAGCCTGAAAACCAGCAGCCCTTACAATAAAAACATTTTTGAAGCTGATAAAAATGACGGATATGAAGTGTAAGCAACATTGCCAAGGACTAAACGAATTCACGCTGAGGAGCATCTCCCAGCCCCAAAATAGCTGCAGAAAATACCTTTTGAGAGCTCAGGAATTACACCAGCGTTAAGGACAAGATGCTTCTAGCCTAGAGGAGCTCAAGAGCTTCAGAGAACAAAACCTGGGTAAATCAAGGGATCCTTCTCCTCTTAATGCACTGGTGAAGGTGGTGGGAGCAGGCTGAGGACTGGCGTGCTGAAAAGGAAGCTTGCTGAAGGATGTGGAGCCACTCCAGGACCACTTCCAGCTCCAACAAGCACCACACTTGAGATAACAGTTGAGAAAAAGGCAGAAGGATTTACAGAAGCACCAAGAATTGCACAAATACATTGTGCTGGCACCTAAATGCATCGAATCGCTGCATTAGGAAGTTTCCAAAGATAATGGAAATAAAGGGCAGCTCATTAAAAAAAAATTATATGTTATCACAAAGAAGTTATTTCTCACCTTTATGATAAAATGGCAGAGTATTTTGAATATTGCTATATAAATATATATTGATCTATATCAACTGCACGTATCAATAAACTGATAAATATCAGTATATAGATCCATGCCAAAGGATTTTGTTGGGTTAAAGAATCACGTCCTCCCATAGATCCTCGGCATGGATCCTTCCTCAACATTCCCTATCCTTGGGAAACTCAACCCACTTCCAGCACAAGCCAAGACAAACATGGACACCTCTCAGCCTTGCTTATTGTGGAGTCCACAGCCACAGGAAAATAAGCATTAAATCACTGTGGAAGTGAC
This sequence comes from Onychostruthus taczanowskii, assembly GCF_017590055.1. Lineage (NCBI taxonomy): Eukaryota > Metazoa > Chordata > Aves > Passeriformes > Passeridae > Onychostruthus > Onychostruthus taczanowskii. The sequence goes on along the minus strand of NW_024503679.1, from coordinate 1,138,122 downwards.
GATACCTACACTGTATTTCCCTAAAAATATAAAATTAGGGACAATTTACATAATTGAATATCACTGTTATTTTTGAGTACTTGGTCAAATAATTATAATTTCAGATGTTTTTCCTGTAGTCTTAGGAGCTTTGAAGTTATTATGAAGAAGATAATTCAGCTTAGGAGCAAAGTAAAATTTAAGTGCAATAGCACCAGGAGAAGATGTAATAATGTGGTTACTGATGTTCTCCCTTTCCTCATTTTATGGAGGATTATGGACCATGACTGATAGCGAGGAAGGGATGGTTTTAAAGCCTTCTCACAGAAAACTCTTTTTGGCAAACAGTCCATCTCAAATTAAATTTTCCAGTGTTCCCTACACAATTTTATTGCATTTCACAAGAATTATTACCTGCAACCCACCAACACAAACCCAGAAGAGCTTTCTCTTCTGCCAAGAAGATTCCAACTTTCCTCCTGACAGGACATTTGCTGTTCAAGATCAAAATGAACCATACAAATTAACTCTGGCTGGGCAGCAGACAAATCCTATGTCTTCCCATTGTAGGTAGAACATACCTGTTAATGAATGAGAGTTTAAAAGGCCAATTCTCCAGTATTTCAGCTTAGTCTCCTACTTCTTCAGTGACACTACAGTCCAGCTTGTCTCTCAAGCATCTGAACAGGAATAAAGTTATTTTTGGGAGTCCATAATCTCACAGTGCCACGTGCCCCTGCAGCTGCTGGTTTCTTCTGCTACAAGTCTGAATTTTCCCAACAAAATAACCAAAGCTTCCACTCCAGCCCATCCTCATTCTTTTAAATCCTCCTTAAACAAAGGCAATCCTCAACTAACTTCACCCTTCAGCTGCCTCTCGTCCTTGCACCTCCTTCCCGTTTTCCATGGGCGATGAAATCATTTCCCCACAGAGAATCATCTTCTCTGCATTCAATGAAGGTCAGCCCCCAGCAGCAGGAGCTGCAGCGTCGTCAGGAAATCAAGAGACTGCTCCTGCCTGGATTTAGTTTCATATTAAGTAAGAGGTGATGCCATTTCTTATCTGTCTCCTCTCCATGTTCAGTGTCTAAAGCAGCTTAGTGATATTTAATAATCTAAAGATTCTATCAGAATAATATAAATAACTTATAAATAATTGATACGTTTTAGGGATTTGATCTCTGTAGCCAGACCATACAGGTACCTTCCACTCCTTTAAACCAAGCAGCTCAAAATCCTCCAAAATTAGTTTCTTTCCAATGTAAAACTACTGAAAATCCTGTAGCACCAACACGAAAGCATCCTGGTCCATGCAGGAGCAAGATTCTATTATCCAGAGACTGATTTAAGGCTCATAGTAACCTATAGATTCTGTGCACAGCACATGCAGCACAAGGAATAGATCTTAGAGCACTAAGAATTGTGCTGTCAAAGATCAAAGGGAAAATAATATTAAAACTGTTCTGCCAGATCTGGCTTAGTTACCTTACAAAGGGGAAAAAAAAACCAAACCAAAAAAACCCCAAAACCAAAACAAACACCAAACAGGATGAGTCATACTTTAAACAAGACTTTCAGCAACTAGTTCACAGAAAAAAAAATAGTCTTTTTCCTCTAAAGGCCATGTTTATAAAAATATTCAGCCCACAGATGATGATAATTTACAAGCAAGAGCAGGAATAGGATGCTGGATTTAAATGAACCACAAACCAATATATTCTATCTGAAAATTAAACTGTCAGGCAAATGCCACAACACAAGAGTGGCTTTTAAACTTGAAAAAGAGTGTTCTGAAAGAATCAGGACTTGAAACCAAAAACAAAAGCTGCCTCACAATGCAAGAAGTACCAAAAAATGTCTTGAATTAGAGCTGACAGCTCTGCTAAAAATAGTTCTTGGCAGCTACCTGAAACACAGGCTTTGTAGTTCTTTGAAAACATTGATATCAGACAGAGAAGCAAAAAAAGCAGGATTTAATTAAGTATTTAATGGAAGTACTTCCCTTGTCCCAAGTCCCTCTCCTGGAGCCCCTTCAGGCCCTGGCAGGGGCTCTGAGGTGTCCCTGGAGCCCTCTCTTGTCCAGGTGAGCACCCCCAGCCTGGCTCCAGAGCAGAGGGGCTCCATGGCCTCCTCTGGACCAGCTCCAGCAGTTCCACATCCTCCTTCTGCTGTTGGAGGCAGCTCTGCAGGTGGGGCCTCAGCTGAGCAGAACTTGAAGCCCTGGACAAGCAAAATCCAGCTCCTCCTTAAGGTCCTCACATTATTGCTTTTCCTGATGGATCAGACACACTGACTGGAGGCTGCAGAAATTCAGAGATGTTTGATGACCAGCATCAGGGAAGCAACACATCCATTAGGAATGTCATAATTCACCTTTTTAAAATTAAATAAGCAGTAAATTATCAAGGATCTACATCAGATGCTCTGAGCCAGCATTTTGCTGTAATAAACATGTGGTTTATGGTGCCTCTGGGTTATTTAATGCTGTTTCTGGGGGTTTCCACACATTGTGCTATAGGATTAGGAGGAAAGCATCCCTGATTTCCAAACCTCATAAACAGGTACACCCCTATGACCACCCAACAAAAAGGAGGACAGACAGAACCTACAAACAAGGATTAAGATGACACTGGGGAGCACAGACATACACAGACTTTGCATTTCATTTGAATCTTCCCTATCTGGGGCAAAAGCTGGAACAACATCCCAGCTGAGATCAGGATGCACTTGGGTAGAAGCTTCCACCTCTCCCAGTGACAAGCTACAGCTCCACACAAACTTGGGGAACAGACAAATGTGGCTGTAAAGAAAATAAAATTCAAAAGCACATTCTGTAAAGTAAAATTACTCTATAAATCACTGTATATATCAAATAAGGTAGCAATTAAGTCAATTGAGATAACAGTCTGTATCTCATTATATTCTCTGGGGAAAAAAACCCCATCTCATCTGGAAGCTGAAGGTCTGGCTTCTTGAGAGACCAAGCAGCAAAAATTGAAATATTCACCGGACTGGCACTGGAATGATTTCAATGCTTCACTGAGCACAAGTTAAACCTGAGCATATTCAAATTAGCACAATGAATTTGCTTTTTATCAGTACTTTCATGTGTCCTCCCTTGTCTTTAGGACTATTTTCCCATCCAGAGTATGATGTGGGGGGTGAGCCTTCCAATTTTTTTCCTTTGGCAAGCATGATTTTTCTTTAGGATAGAGCACTGCTATGAAAAAGAAATTCTGATCTGGTCCATCCTCAAACAGGGAAGATTAAAACAAAGGGAAAACAAACAGCCCCAGAGCACAGAGAGAGGTCAGGCATCCTCAGATGGCTGAAGAAATTGGATGACAGATTGCAGCAGCCCAGTATTAAACATCTCCAAGATAATTCCCCATCCCAAGCAGAACCATCACAGGGAGAAAGAGAAGCTCCTCTAAGCCAGGTCTGCCAGACTGCTTCTCCGACATCTGTTCCTGCATTTTCCGCCGGCCGCTCCCAAAGCGGCTCCGGTGACGGATTTTCCCTAATTGCAGGCGGCGGATAATCACCCTTTATCCTGAAACAGGGTGCCCGGTGCAATGTGAAAACATCTCCTTTCCAACTCCTATGCTTATTTCCTACAAAACCTGTTCTAAATTGAAAGCCTCCCATGGGATATCTTGGCTTTGAACATGTCTGAGGTGATTCCATAATTATCGAAGGAGTAAAAGCTTTGGTTGCTGGGTTATTCCCAGAGAAAGTCATCGGGCCCTCTCGCCTTTTACTTTCCACCACTTGCCAACCTGTCCATCCCAATTTTTCTCTCCCGTGTTCAAGTGAAAGCAGAGGCACCTCCTTCCCACAAAACAGAGAGCTCCCTATCTTAGTGCAGAAAGCCATTGATTACACCTGACACAGGAGGTGAGATACAAACATCCCTCCAAAAACTGCAGCACACTTGGGTTTTAAGCCTCTTCCTTAATAAGAAATATTAAGTACAATTTCAATTCTTTCTGTTCCATCAGTAGAGAAAAAGACAATTCTGCAGTGAGCAAAGTCACAGTGAAGAATTGGTTATAAACATAATAGTTACATTTCTTGAAGCTCTTTAAGAATTATTATGAGCAGCCAAATAGCTTCCACAAGCTTGAAACTATTCCTAAACCTGGCATCCCCACCCCTGGGAGGGCACAGGACACAGCCAAGGTCAGCCGTGCGTTATCTGGAGAAACTGAAACGCGATGCTGATCCTGGTGGAACAGGCTCAGGTGACACAAGAGGCTTCATTTCCACCTTTTATTTATATGAAGGACAACTGAGATGGGAATGACAGGCCCTCCAGATATCCAGATCTCAGTGGTTTTACACAAGCACGTCTTCCTGCAGCAAATATATGGATTTCTCCAATACATTTAGGAGAATCCAACACTGATCACAAAAGAGAACCCATACTTTCTGCCACACTAAAATACAATGTTCTATCACAAACCTCCCCCTGAAGTTCACAAGCACCTTCCAAAATCCTGCCTAAAAATACTACACCATTTACTTTTCTCAAGCTATTAAATCTTTAATTCATATTCACTGCACTGCAAATATTCCAGGTGAAATATTTCCAGCCCTGTGCACATGTCTTATCTTTTTCATACTCAAAAGGATTTATTTCAAAACATTCATCTCCCGAACTACCAACACACCTCAAAGTTCCCCAGGAATCATTTTATGCAAAGCAGAAGTTTGGGGAGAGGGCCAGCAAATCCTTTTAACCAAACGCTTTCAGATTACGACAAATTATTCCACTGGCACAAAGCCAGCACAACTCTCCACAGCAGAAAAAGAGGTCGGGCAAATCCAATAACGAGTATTTAAAAAGACAAGTCAACAAAATTAGTTCAATTTTCGTGCTGGAGGCAAAGCAAGGTCATTATGGAACAGGGAGGGGTGGGGGGCGAAAAGGAGATTCAGCAATAAAATAAAAAAACCCCAGAATATTCAACCTATTGGGTTTTGGAATTACTTCCATTCCATTTCACCGGCAGAATTAGAAGCATTAGGACAGCAGGCTGCCACAACAGGCAGGTGCCTGGGGCCATGACACCCAACAATCCATGCCCTGTGCTGCCCTGCAGCCAGCAGTGTCTGGAGCAGATGCCACCTCTCAGCTCTCATCAGCCACGGGAAGACACAGCGTGGGTCCGACATGCCTGAAGCTCCCGGCGTTAGCTGCTGGCATGAGCACGGTGGGAAGAATGTGCAGGTGTGTCACCCCTGTAAATTTCAAAATACACTAAGGAAAAGTTCAAAGTGCCCTAAAAAGGAATTTATGCCACAGGGATCTCAGCAGAAAGGTTTGGAGGACTTGTCTTGGTTTGTCAGATGAATGCCAGGTTATTGCTCATTGTTCAGACGAGACCAAAACAGACCTGATTTCTTTACCATCCCTGATTATTTTCACAGTGTCTGTATTAGTTTGGGATTTTTTTGAGACATAAAATGATATGAAACATTCTTTCTCTTCACAGTAGGCCCATCCTCACGTACCACCCTATAAAGTTCTGTCCCCAGTATACCAAGTCCCCCTATATGGTGAGCACAGGAGTCACAGACCACAATTCAGACCAGAAACTTGAGATTCAGCTGACTTTTCAGGACAGGAAACTTGTGTTCTACCCTATGCTATCTTTGATCCTGAGTCAAAAGTCCCTTTCTGCAGAAAAACAGCCTAGGATTGTTATCCTTGTCTATACCCTGGCTGCAGGCAGAAAGCAAACCAAAGTTTCCCAGACATTTAAGTACATAAATGTGTTTGTGCTGTCAGTGTTTGGGGTCTGACAGACACAGAGGAACCCATCCGTTCTACTCCTGCTTGTCCTTGCTGACTTTACACCTGAGCCTCAGGGATTTTCCACTTTCCTTGAGCCTCTCCAATGAAATCTACGGCAAAACTCATCAGCAATTTGACTTAAACATGCTTAACCCCTGACCTTTAAAGGATGATGAGGTTTGAAGGGTAATTTTTTAATGGATGAGGGATTTTGGTTGTTGCCCTTTTAAAAACACGTTTCTCTGAAATAGAGGTTTGGGGATTTCTAAAATTTTATTTATTTTAATGAAGAGTGAAAGACAAGACCAAGTTCCTTGTCCTCACATTCCATAACCAGCTGGTTTGGGATTCCCCCCACCAAAAGTCACCCCAGGCTCTCCTGCTGCCATGAGGAAAGTACAGGCTGCATCTCCATCTTCCAAACTGCTACCACTGAAGGGATTCACTGATTTATCATCTAATCATTGACATCCCTCCTTGCAAGTCTCTCTTTTCACCTTTATCCCTGTATCACTAAGATGCCAGCCACAGTCCTGAAATCAACTATGTAGAGGTTTCAGCCTCAATAGCCTAAAATACAGCAATGGATTTGATGGAATAAAGCTGCTCCCAGTGATCAGAGAATCCCAGAATTCCTTGGCTTGGAAAGGACCTCCAAGATGATCTCATTCCAACCCCACCATGGGCAGGGACACCATCCATTACACACCATCCCTTTTTAATTGTTCAGTCTCTTTTATAATGCAAATTATCAGCAGACATTTTCAAAACATTTCTTCTCTACTACAGCCACAAATTCATAGTTTATATTAAAGGACATAATTTCTACAAAAGCAGTAAAAATAAGTCCTATGTGGGAAACAAGTGTTCTTGCTGCACTGTTTTGTCAAGTTAATATACTGGCATTCTGGTTTGCATTCAATCTGGCTTTATTAATCATTTAAAAAAACCAAATTTTAGTTAAAAAACTCCAAACCCTATGGAAGTGTGTGCAAGGAAGAGACTTCCTAGCCTAAATTACCAAATAATCCAACTGAGTATATTTTTTCCTCCAAACTTCAGTCACATCTGTAGTCCAAGGACAACCTGTTCACCTCTAACACAAACCAATTGAAACAAACTTTGCTCAAAGACAGTGGTGAAACAGATTTGTTTCAAGAATGAAGGTTTCAGCTTTTTTGGTACCATCCAGATGCTGCTAAATTTGTCTGCTTCAGTGCATTGCTTCAGTAATTTGGGTAAACCAGTGAAGCCTTTGCAGGCATTTGCAATTGCAGCTGAGTTTGTTCTTCACTATTTGTTAGATAGGAAAAAACCCAGAAGAGATTCTCTGAGTACATAAATCACTTTTATAATTTACATTAACACTTAGCTAGGGGGATTTGAGCAGGAAAGATCTTCAATCCCTTAAACTCACCACAATATTTACATTCCTACCTTCCCCAATAATTAATGTTATGGAAATGATGGCTGATCTTTAAGGAAAACATCCCACTAGCAGGATGGGGTGTTAAGTCAGTCTAATAAACACTCTGGAGTGAGTACATGATCTCCTTGTCCTCATGCTTGTCCTTCCTGACTCCTCTAAAAGACAACAGGAGATGGAACTTTCAGAAAGTCATCAAGACTTCAACAAGACACGTGTGCCTCCCCCTGTACCTGAAAAGCAGAGCACATCTTGGCCTGACAAAGGAAAGTAAATTATATCCACATAATTATCCCTCCAGAACGCCTTGAAGAACATATGGTATGGAAATGAAACTGCCTGAAATGGATTAACTCGGCTGTGTGATGAGATCCACAGAAGGCAGCGTGAAAAAAACATTTCAAAATGTATTCCGTGTAGGATCCCACAACTAGGCACATTCATCATCAGGATAAGGTAATGACACCAGGAAGTGAGCTAAGTAAATCCAAGACTGAAGTTTCATTTTCTGAAGTGCATCTGTTTGGCTCATATTCCCCCGAACCTCATCGTTCTGCCATGCCGGCTCTCATCTCAGAAGCAAAAGATGCAAGAACATAAATCAAAACAGCTTCTCCAATGAGCAGCTGTGGCAAACATGCTTTTAATTTGATTTTATAAAAAATTTAACTGCATCCCAGCAGGTCCCTGCCACAGCACTCCATGACATCTCCTTTCAGGTTGTCCTTTACTGCCGGGTTTGGGGTTTTTTTGGGTGGTGTTGCTAGGGGAAGTTAAACCAGCTGGTTTTTCAGAAGAAAATGAGAAGCACTGGATTGGGCCAAAAAATTAACAGGGACAGCAAGTTCCTGAAGAGGAGGTCACATCCTCCAACACTCCTTCCCTGTGATCATCTGGTCACTGCTTTCTGTGTTTGGGAATGAGGAAACCCAAAACTGAGGTGGGCTTATGATGGAGACAACCGGCCAACTCAAAACATTTTTAGGGATGGCAAGTATTTTTTACACTTCATGTGCCAACAGAACGAGCAGCTGGCCAAAACTCTGGTTGAACATGTCCATGGTGGACCCTGACATTGGATCAGGCTGGTAGAAATCGGGTTAACATGTCCAAATGAGTCAAGTGGGTGCCCATCGCACCAACCACCAGAAATCCTGTCAGGCTGAGACACCTACAAAATCATGACATCAAGATTGGAAATTTCCAATGCCCAAGGAGGGCATTCATGCTCTCCATACCTAAGGACTGTGCTCTCCATACCTAAGGACTGTGCTCACTCATTCAGGTTTAAGGTGAAAAACACAGGCAGATGATTACTGGACCGAGGCCAACCAGATGTTAGGAAGTTTTAGTCCCATGAATTCTGCTGGCAAACATTCACAGGAGCATGAATGACAGGAAAAACCAAGCAAGACCCAGACACACAGAAGCTTTCAAAATTAACATATGGATACTTTATCAAGTGTTCAAATTGAACTTTGAATTGTCTCCACCAAAATTATACAAGTTGATGACTACACTGTATGTCCCACTTGACTACAAATGCTGATCTGGACTGATTTTGTCCAACTACAGCCTCCTCCATCCCCTTCCCCTCTCTCTCAACATCCCGTTGTGTCTCTGAGGTTCTCTTCACTCCACACCACAACCAGAGCAAATGGAAGCACTTTTATAAGCCAACACAGAGAATTATTCGATCAGATGAGCATTGAAGACACCAAACTGTCCACTAGGGCATTGAAAATACTAATTAGGAGAAATACAAAGCAGAGAAGGTCAGTTAATGAGTTAATGTAGAAACAGGATGAAGTGAGAATAGATACTTCATCTCCAGTAATATGATGAAGAACTTCAAATGTTTTTTTTTCAGATTCATCTTGAACATAGCCATGTCATGGGCTGGCTTTGCAAGAGATTAACAAAGGGGAGCTCTCCAAGGGGTGTCCTGGCTTTATTTTGCAAAGAATTCCCCCATAACACAATGCTTCGACAGGAATTTTGTAAAAGGACAGGAAGAAGCCTCCTCCATCTATTAACTCTACTGCCATCTCTATTCTAGTGCTCCCTGCCATCAGCTGCAAGACTACCTCTGGAAGCAATTTCCCCTCCACTTTTTTCACCCAAAAAGCAAAAAAAAAAAATCCACATCGCAATGACCAACACTCTGGAAAGTCACAAAGACACTTCAGAAGAATCCAACTTAAAATAATTTTTATTCTCTCTCTTTCCAACACCAGCCACTTTCTGACACCAACCCCGTATGTCACTGAAGCTCTAAGGCAGCTTAACTCACACGTTCCATTCCAAGGTAGAAAGTGCTGAACCTCCAGGATCCCCTCTAGGATTGCAGGACGGATGAGAGGTTTCATTTGCAAGGGCAACAATCTGCTCCTGACCCTTGCCATCCTCCTCCTCCTCTCCAGGTCGTGTAGGCGCCGAGGGAACAGGCTGCACTTATTTCAGCACAGGGCTGGAAGCCCTGGCCTGGTGTGGGATCTGCCCACAGACAGCAGATTCTTTACGCTTTTTCTGCATCGGCAGCGCCAGAAATACCGGCCACGCAGGAAAACAGGAAAATATTTTATTCCTGGGTTAGGGAAGAAGCCATCGAGCTAAATGAGGCTTTGTTTTGGGGCAGGAGTGCCCGGTCTCTGCAACAGGGACAATTCAGGAATGCTGATAAGTCTGTTTTCTGTGCATAAATAACCTACGTTTGAGCCCAACCGCTTTATCTCAGGGATGGATAAAGCCCTCGGTGGCAAGGCCCCAATATTTGTCTACTCGTTTATCAAGCAGGAGCCTTATTACAAAGGCTAATTCTAGTGGAGATTAGATTTCCCTTATGAAGGAAGAGACAAAAACATCAGATATTCTTCAAACACCAGTAAATAAGATTAATGAAGTGCTGCTGCCATGGGCTTTCACCTCGACAATGTCTCAAAAAAACCTCATCCTGGTAGCGCCAAACAAATCTTTCTGTGGTTTTCATCATATTTCAGTGCATAGACATCACCTCGCTTCAGTTGGCCAGCAGCAACTACAAATAGCCTGCAGGAAGCCACCGATTTCCTGAAAAGAGGGTTAACTGAGAATCATAGGAAACTGAGAAAATTAAAGCTGGGTCTAACGTCTTGAGTAGGCTGAGGAGGGAAAAAAATACAGCAGCAGCAGCACTGAGCATGTTCAAACACTTGAATCCATGCAAAATTAAATAAGACTCTTAAAAATCACAGACCTAACAAAGAATTATCTCCTTCAGCACATCGTACCCAGGGCAGTGGCTTTCTCTAGGCAGTTTTCACATACAAGCACCTACAGGCGACCATCTAAAATCTTAATTAGAAATAAAACCAACTCAGCATTGAGATGCAGCGAGTGCATCACAAGTTGCAATACTTTGCATTTAAGTGCTCTCAGCTAAAGGGCTAACTGAAAAACTGAGCAGCAAAACAGAACTCGGCAATCAGTGAAGCTTCACATACTCAACAGTTGTGCTGACTCATCAGACAAAGGCAAAAAATCAACTCAGGGCTCTGCAGGAAACAATCTGAAATAAAAATGTCAATTTGATGACTTTACCAAAAAAAAGTAGGAAGCTTGGTTTTAAAACACTCTAAACTGTGGCAAAATGTTGCACAACAAAAAGGAGGGAAAGCACAGACTGACACGCAGACGGCAGGTGAAAAAAAATTAGAAAAACTGCTGAAGTGTAAGTATTGTAGCAGCTCTCCAAAACCCCAGGGATTGCAGGAGATAGAGGCAGGACAAGGAGGTGATATGAAAACCATAACCCCATCCATGTGCTGCAGATGCTGCCACACACGGAATAATCACAAGGACAGGAATGTGTACATGAAACGGAAGCAAAAGAGGAATCAGAACAATCTGGTATTTAGAATGTCACTGTATAAATTAAAAACTGAGGGGAGGTAAATCCGTCCTAAAAAAAAGAGTTAAAGCTCCCTTTCCAGGCACTTATCCCAGCCAGAACAGCAGCTTCCTTCTGATCTGAGAAGGACAATTTTGACCTGCCAGGACACTGCAGCAAAAGTCATAGTTTTATAGGATTTTGTTGCTCTTCTCTTGCACCCCAAGAGATCCTCACTGCATTAACTCTGCGTTTTTAATCTGTACTCTGAGGTTCTTCCTCATGTACAATTCTAGATCGCTATCAAGAGGTTGACTCCTCTGCCAGCTCAGGATGCTGATCTCCAGTTCCAACCTATTCAGGAATGAAAAAAAAACCCCACCACTTTTCATGATATTCCAAGAGTTTTCTGCCATTCATTTGAAAGAAACATCTTCTAAAAATATATATGTCCCTTTCATAGTCTCTGCAGCTTTTCTCTTCCCTACATGACACCTACAAATGAGGAATATCCCACAGCCAAGGCTGTGGGTGTCCCAAAACTTACATCTCCTTGGTAGACCCTACAGATCCATCTCAAACAGTTAAAGTGTTCACAACTTCACAAGAGACCTGGGACTGTAATGTGGGCACACAGATGATATAATAAAAAGGTAGAAAAAGCCTAAAAATTACATTTAACACTGTAAATTATTTATAAAATAATATTAGAAATCCTACACAACATTTGGAAATGTTCAAGCCCTTCAATTGGAAAAAAATCCCTAAAAATAAGAGTAGAACTCATGAGGGTGTTCTCACATCAAACCACCAGTAACATCCTGCAGGCTCTCCTAGGTCCTGGTGGCACAATCCTAAACTTGGTAGAGCTGTTCTTGCTCCAAATGAAAAAAGTCTTTCAAAGATTTAGAGCTAAGTTGGTTGAACCAAAAACAAGGAAGAAGCATACATATAGTCAGTTTTACCAGGAGAATGAAGGAGAGGAGGGCAGGAGTCTCTGCTGCACCACAGCCCTGAGCAAAGAGTACCTCTACCTATGCCCTCAGGAAAAATAAAAATAAAAATTTCCTTCCTTGCTGAAGAACTTCCTAACTGCCACACTAAACCCCTGCGTATCAGCTCTACCCGAGAAACCAGAAGTGAACAAACTGTTCTGGTTGTCATTGACCTCAAAGGGCCTTTCCCAGCCCATCCCCGGTTGGGCAGGACCCTCTGGACAGGCACGTGCCTTGCCCAAAGCAGCAACAAGAAACCCTTCTTACCCTCAGCATGAATTCAGCACATTTATCATCAATTCCCTTGAGATTTGGGAGCATCTCATCACCTTTTGTACATTGAGAGATCGCAGGACCAGAAAAACAGCCCCTGCTCCAGAAAGATCCTGGTCCAGCTCCAGTCTGGAAGCGCGGGCTGCTCCTTTGATGCCCTGCCAGTGGTGGCCTCCAGTGAGGAAGCCCAGGATGAGTCAGCCACCGGCAGAAGGAACTTGCCAATCTGGATTGAAACATTCAGATGAAGCTATGGGCTTTTTTCTCCCTGCTCTGCCATCTCCCTTTGTGCACAGCAATTCCCGGTAATTGCACGCTGCCAGGCAGGCAATCCGGCAAAGGGGAAGCAAATATACCCAGCAGACATGGGCAGGGTCTGCCAACCGTGGCTTTGCCCTAAAAACTGAGGCAAGAGGCTGGTAAGAGACTGAGAGGATCACTTGGGAAGAGCATCATAAAAGCTTTTCTGGTTTTTCACTGACTTGCACGAATTCCAGTTGGCATTGGGGTTTATTGCTTTCCACACCTGCAGAGCTCTAAGCCCAGAACTTGTACCACGTCTGCACAATATCTTCAAATACTGTGTCCTCTAATCTGAGTTAACTTGTACATAAATCCACGGAAAAAACCTTTTATACCCATAAGACAGCTCCAAGAAAAAGTTGAGCCCTAGTGGCCCCTCCAACAAGGGATAAAACAGGTACAAAATTGATCCATGTTACATGTACAAAGATGCAGGTAATCTTTTTATGAAAATATAACATTCTGAGCATTAAAGACTTCAAATTAATTCCTTTTTCCCACAAAATCTATTTTAATCAACAATGGGGCAAGCTATTTCTTTGCTTCATTCACTATCACAACCTACTGCAAGCCGAAAGTATATTAAAGAATAAAAGCAGTAGCAACATCTCTGTCTTTTCAGCTCAATTTGGCAATTCTGGCAATAAAACTCTTAATTCAACATGTTCTTTACTTAAAATTGAAACTGCAGGACATCTGCTGTAGCTGCTGAGCTTGCTGTGTGCCAGAGAATTTCAAGTCTTACTGTGTGCCTCTTTAACGTTGGGGTTTGGTTTTTTTTATCTCTCCAGCCCAACCTCTAATTTAAAGGAAACTGTGCTGGATGCTCTAATTGACCCCGTTCTCTTCCTTCCCCAGTTTGTCTCTATAATTAGCCCTTCCCAGCGAAGGGAATCAGCAACAAGACCTTTCTGAGCCCCACCCTGCAGACCACAGCGACTGCCTCGTATTGTTTTTGCCTGAAAATCAACAGCTTCAGGACAACAAAAGGCTTAAAAATTGAAAAGAAAAAAAAAGCAATATCAAATGTGTATTAACAATTTTTCAGCACATTATGGTAAGCAAAGCAGCTAACCCAAAATTTCACCTGCAACACTAATCCCTCAGCAGTACTTTGTAACGTGAGCAAAATACTTGTTTTCTTCAAAATAACACACAGTTGCACAGCTGCCCACCCCAAATTCACACACCCAAGACTTCCCCTGTGGATCCCAGCATGTGCACCAAACACAGAGGATTCCAATCTCCACTACTGCACCAGAAGGCCCCACACCTTTTTTCTTGAGGAATTAAAAGGCATGTTGGGAATGAGGAAAGAAAATGCATTAAAAAAATACTCTTATCAGCAAGCAAATGCCACCACAGAGATCTTACTTCCCTACTTGCCTCTACAATAGGTGATTCCTACCAGGTGACCGGAGCTGGGAGTATTTTTAGGTATTAAGGGGAAAAAAAGAAAGCAAACAAAAAAACCCACCACACCAGCAGCAACAACAAAAAAAAACCCTAAAGCCAAAACAACACCCCAAAACCCAGTTCAGGACCAGATTTCAGAGCTGCTGAGCACCAGAAAGTGCAGGAAGAAGCAGAAGACACCAGCAACACCAGTGGAAACACACTGGGATGGTCTCATGTTTAATATGGCTAACCCAGGTCTTCAGTGCCACCACAGCACCTTCTGTCTCAGTCTTCCCTAAAGGATCATAGTCCAGCTAGCACAATCCAAAACTAAACCAGAGGAATTTTCTGGTTAGTTTTGAGCTTTGTTTTCCTCCATGTTGCTCCCCCCATCCCCAAGGTGCCAAGGTTGCAATGGGCTGCTCCTGAAGAAGATGCACACCAGGACAAGCATCTCAAGGTCTCCTGGCGTGCACCAGGTCCCTAAGTCACTATTTTCTGCTCAATTCTCCCACTTGATTTTGCAGCTTTACAATAATTTTGCACTCACATTACATGGGGCTGCATTACATTAGAAACGAAACAGGTTGAATTTTTTTATGATTTTGGTGATTAATTCCCCAGACTGACATTCTCTTCAAATCCATCAACGTCTTTAGCTAAGAATTATCCCAGCAGTCCAGAGTTCCAGCCTCTCAAAGCACACCAACACACATACCTGTGTAACAATCTGGAATTTCAACATTTAGAAAATTAAACTGCAGCTGGCAGGAGTCTCGCTAATAACGGCAGCACCTGAACCTGTAATGATCCTTCACCTAAGGAAAATTGTTCAAGTTTTTTGAATACCTGCCCCCTCGCAGCCCCTGAAGAGCATACCTGAAAAGAAAGTATGTAGATTAATGCTCCCAAAACAGAAAAGAAAGTTGATCCAGTCCTACAAGAGAAAAAAAAAAAAAAACTCAACAACTTTCTCGGTGCAGAGGAAAGTCTGTGCTCAGGGAAAAAAAACCTTCAAAATACACAGAAAAACTGCACCCACACCATTGTGTATCCATGTCTCCAGGTTTTAATTTCCAATTATTTTTCTGAGAAATTCTCTCAGGGATTCCACTTTTATTAAAAATAGACCCAACACAAGACAGGAGATCACAATGTCCCCACCACACAGTCTGAACCATGAATATCAGACTGAGCTACTTTCAGACTGAGTTTTCAAATGAGTTTTTTCTGCAACTGAAAAAGTTTCATGCAGGGCCACTCCTTAGACTGCAACAACTGCATTAAACATCTCATTTAGTTTTTGCTCCTCAGGTTTCACATCTTCCCCGACAAAACAAAAATGAAAGCAGCTTTCAAACAGCTGAGCTGAAAAGAAAAAAAAACAGGAGGAAACCCCTAATGTTGCTAAATCCAAGCCAGCAAACCCTGGGTGAGATTCACACCTTCCCTCTGTGGGAACAGGAAAATACTCAAGAAGGAATTTTTTTCCCCCTTGTTTCAGCAAAGACTTTTAGGTAGGAGAATGAATCCTCAATCCCTCAGAAATGGACCTTTATGCTAATTTTTTCTCCTTACCCCATTTGCTGGAAGTGCTCTTAGGTTTTTTAATATATTTTTCTCCTCATATTTATCGTACTGTTCACCCCAGGTGAACTGCAATGGGGTATTTCAATCACAAAAATGAAGAAACACAGAATAGCACAGCTGAACTCAGCAACAAAACACTGGAAGGCAGCAGCTCCCACTTGGAATTACAAAGAGATTGGAGCCTGCAACAATGCACGAGTCCATGTCTTTTCCACAAAACTGGTGGGACAAGGAACAGACAACAGCTGCCAAGTCATCTTTCTTGGAAAGTTATTTCTTCAAGATAAAAGAAGAAGAAGAAATACTGCTGCTAATGTTTATCAATGCTAATAAACTCCTTAATCAAATCCCTGTGGATTGCAGTGAGATCAGATGCATTTGGATCGGGGAACTACATTTTGGAACAAGTGCTCTGACAAGCCATGGTGCACTTGGCAACCCCTGGAGTCAAGCGAGGTTAAGCAGCGAGCAGCAAAAGGATTTGTGGATTCAGACAGACTCCTCCATTGCTTTTGGTAAAGTTCATTCTCTTCATAGCAGAGGAAAACTCTTAAGATTCCTGATTATCTGCTGCAGGCACCTCAAACCTGACCTCTGCTCTGCATTGTCCTCCTATCTCCTTGCCTACCTGCCAGGCAGGGTGAAGTGCCTCCGGATAAGATTATCCACGGCGATGGCCGCCCAGCTCTCCTGCGGGGAAGGCGCCTGCCCGTGCGGGGTGTTTGTGCCACGGGCTGCCCGGGAAGGAGGGAGGGAACGCGGAGTGCCCTCCTTGCTCAGCCAGACGTTTCACCGCACTCCAAAAACGTGGGGCCCGAATCCCAAGGGAGGCGCCTGGGCCCGCCGCATCCCTTGGCAGCAGGGTTGGATCTTTATTTTTGGATGAAAAGAAGCAAAAGAAACAGTGGCTCTGCTTTTAAACATCTCTCCAATTGTCTTTGTTGAGCTGGAGTGGTTCAGCCATCCTTGCCACCACCAGCAGCGACAAATTCCACATAATGATGCCTCATTTATGAAGCAATTGGTGAATTAAGGAGCAGAGACTGGCTCTTCTGCACCCAAAGAAACCTCCAGAAAGGTTATTTACCCACAGAACTTCCCTCTTCCAAAACACTCATTTATTTCAAAAAATCATTACAAATTGCTCAGCATTGTTTTAATTAAGCACAACATTTCTAACGATCCACTGCAGTCCAGCTTTTTTTTTTTTTTTTTTTTGCCTAATGGGACCACATTCCTTAACAATTAAATCATTTACTAATTCCTCCCCAGGGAGGCTGTCCTGTGCACCCAACAAGCACAAACCAACCTAACACTTTATAGACAAGTGCCATAAAAGTTTAAATGGCAACATGGAACATTTTATGGATTTTGGCCTATGTATTTACGTGAAGTATGAAAAGACAGTACAGTTACGGAAGTCTACTAAAGTAAATATTTTCAGTTAACTTGTTTTAAGTTCATCCCTCAAAACCAACCGTGTAGATGCTGAATACAATAAAAGAATTCTTGGCGGTCTATCAAAAACGTTCATAGTCTGAGCTGGTTTTAAAGCTCAGGTTTTCCAAAGATGGATCCATCTGGATTAAACACTCCTCTTCCATCAATGCTCAGCCATGATACAGCATATCCAGGATCCTCTACCTTTTTAAAGGTCATGCTTTGGAAGAAAGAGAAGACAGTTCAAAGAATTTTGATTAAAAAACAGCACAGAAGCTGTCAGATTATCTGTGCATGATGGATAAAAGCCAAGACCTGATACAGGCATCCAAAGAGTTACTCTAGGATTCAAGGTCATCTGGGTGATGCCAGAAGTGATTCAAGGTGAAGAGACCAGCAAATAAGACCCAAAAATTATATTGAAACCCACATATTTTGGCTATTTGTTTTAAACTATATTTTCCCTTTGCTACTTCACGCAGCATCCAAGGAAGACAGTCACCTGCTCTGCTCCCCACTGCTCCAAAGAGGGATTTGCAGTAATTCCTGTGAGTCACAGGGATGGAAACCAAGATGATTTTTCCAAGAGAAGTTGAGCAGACAGTAGCAACCACCAAAACTACCAGGATTGAAAGGGTCCAGTCCAGCCCTCCCCTCAAAGGGGACCACCTATACGTAGAGCCAGCCTATCCCTAGGGGCTGTAACACCAACAGGGATTTCATAAACTTCCTCCATGACCTGGCAGAGATCTTTAAAAGCACACCACAACACAACAGAGGGATGACAGGAGACCACAGCAGAGCTATGCCTGCATCTTGCTTTAAGACAGGCATGTAGCTGCAAAAAAAGCAACATATCTCTGTAGGTGAGTGAAATGAGCTTGGATGAGACACAGCTGCCTGAGCTCCCCACATATGATCTCACATCAACAGACAAAAGATCCAACTAAGGAATATCAATACTCCTTGGGAGGATATAGAGGCTGATCTCAAAGGGCCCAAGCAAACTTCAAGCTTGTATCTGTGTGCGTAATGCAGAGACAGCACAGGTATCCATACCCAAACCTGGACACAGTGTGTATCTGCCCAGGATAATTGGCTGCCTCATCAGCTCCTGCAGCCCCTATCTCCTTTGTTTTCCATGATGGCATCAACATGACCCAGCCTCACCGCCATCCTACCCCGAGCACCCTCAGTGCTCCACAGCCTTTCCACTCCTGAGTCCATCTCCCTTGGCAAAACATTTGCCTGGCTGAAGACCATGCTCTGTCTCTTCATGAGGCTCTTAGCAAAACTCTAAAAAGGGCTGACAAAAAACAACAACAGAGCCCAAAACTATGAGCCATGGCTTTGTCCAGCCATGGTTTGGCACGGTGTGAACAGTCGAAGGCATATGAGAACCCTGCAAGAAAAGACATCTCATCCCTCTCCAAAGGGATGCTCATCCATGCCTAATGAGAAACTGCAATGCAAGACTTGAACAGCAGAAAGTAATCAGAAGAATAACAGTAATCCTTAAAGCACAGGTATTTATGTATTTCATTTTGCCTAGAAAATCTCTGAGGAGTTTCCACCAAAACACTATGGAGCCACTTGCCAGTTTCCTGCTGATTATCAGGAAATGGACTTGGACTATCCGTTCTTGTCCCACAGTTAACTTCAGCCAGGCCAGATCCTCTTCCAACAGGAGCCTGTGACTATACCAGCTTAATAAGCTCATGGAAAGGCAGAGGGAAGCAGCAGTTTAATAGGCTGCAAGTGGAATACAATGCTCTGCAAGCAGTGGGTCATGGATGATCTCATTCTACTTGGACACTTCCCACCTAACAGAGCTCAAACCACTTCATTTCCCTTCTCCTCCTGCAGCCCACAAACCACAGGTGGAACACAACTCACATGAGACACCTAAAGCCATGAAAAACCTAACCTCACTTTGAAGACAATCCTGCTGGGAGCAGGATTTTAGACCAAGCGACCTCTTGAGTTCCCTTCTGACCCAGGTGAGCCTACATTCCTCCATTAGAGGTAGCATTAAGATCGTGGGGGTTTTGTTAGGAATAAAAAGCCATTGCAGCAAAGACATGGAACTCTCACCTCACCTGTAAGATTTTTCCACAGGTACCTGTGAAAAAGGGAACCATAAATTCCTCCCCACAGACAGAAAAACGCTACCACAAGGTCTAACAAAACCGCAACTGTTGATAATGTTTTAAAAACAGACACAAAAATCAGTTCAACTCTAAAAACCCATGTTCAATAGCCTTCCTTCCTGAATTTTCATATTTTCTGAGGTCAAGTTGTTTGAGTTCCACTTTTAAAAGTTTAATTCCAAGACACAGAGGTTAAGACATCGACACAATCACAGGAGTGAGACGTACATGTCAACATGGGGTTTCAACCTGTCAAACGCAGCACAAGATTTAATACTAAAGAGTCACACAAAAAAAAAGCAAAGACTATTCTATTTCCCTTTTTTCCTGTTTTTATCCATTATCTGGCAAGAGTTTCACATGTTTGGTTTCTATAGTCTCAGCTCTGAACACCTGTGCCTTCATGTGTATACACAAAACCTATGGAAAAATTTGGCCTGTGTAAAAGAAAAATAAAATTCCACAAAAACAACCTCAATTCCAATGATCCACAGATATCCCATCAGCAGCATTTTATCCTTAAAATTTCATAAGAAATCCAAGCTTTGTGATAATGCCAGCCATCTAACCTGAATAGACAGCAGAGTATTTTTGCAGCGTGAAGCCCAAAGAATTACCAAGCTTTTCCCCAGAGCAGAGGAGCACCCAGACACATCCCAAATCTCTGATGCTACTGCTTTTGTCCAAAGGAATGCTAGAGAAAGTCTCCAATTTGCAAACTTGAACCGTGATCTTTTAAATATTTATGCTCATGTTTACTTTGTTGAGAGGGGAGAAATCCCGTTCACTCGAGAGGAAGTGGAGCAAACATCGGCACGCAGGACAAAGCCTGAGAAATTCAGATGCTCTTTTAAACCTCAACACAAAAAAAACACCATGTTGCAAAGCTGAAACCTGCACCCAGCCCATCTCAGGGAGCCAGAGTCCAGGCCCAAGCTGGGAGCTTTATCAATGACACAACAAACATGCCTTCAACCCCGGTGTTTCGCGTGCAAGCGGGAACACAAATTCCCTTTTATTTACAAACTGAGGGGACGCAGGAATTTCTGAAATCAAGTTTGACCGGCTAAGATGCTTCCAGTGGTTCAACGACCTTGTTTGCTCTCTCATAAATGTATTTTTAAAGGAATTGAGTTCAAAAGTTGCACGGTTTAGAGCAAGAACTAGGATTGGGCAGAAAATGGCCACACTACACTCACCAAAACCATCCACCCCAAATGACTGCAGAAACTCTCTGGTCACACTTGAATGACAGAATACCAGACTGGCTTGGGCTGGAAGGGACCTTAAAAACTCGTCTTGTTCCACCCTCTGCCACGGGCAGGGCCACCTGCCACTATCCCAGGTTGCTCCAAGCCCTGTCCAACCTGGCCTGGAACACTTCCAGGGACGGGGCAGCCACAGCTTCTCTGGGCAGCCTGTGCCAGGGCCTCACCCCCCTCTAAGGCAACCACTTCTTCCCAATATCCCACCTAACCCCGCTCTCTGGCAGTGGGAAGCCATTCCCCCGGTCCTGGAACTACAGTTCCTCGTGAGGAGTCCCTCTCCAGCTTCCTTGTACACCCCTTTCAGACACTGGAAGTTTGCTCCTGGTTTCCCCAGACTTGAGGCATTTCAGCTTCAGGACTACAGGACACTTGTGGTCTCAAGGCTGTGATGGTGAGCCCTGGTCTTCCAACTGAGCCAGTTTGGTTGTGCCAAGCTGCAAAACCAGTGGAGAGACCAGCACGGTGCCTGTGCTCCCAGTACTCCCCCTGTTGACTTGCAGGCATGGGAAGGAGCAATCTGTCCTTCCGTCCAGAGCAGAGTACTGCTCTCCCAGAAACCAAGCAGGGGATGAGGATTTCAAGTCCAGCCATACTTTGACACGAGCTAAATAAAGGCTGCAGAGGTAACTTGAGTTTCACATTTCCCAAGTGGCCAAACTCAGGTGCTTGACATTCTCAGGGGTTTTCCTACAAACCTGATCAATGGTCACAAAACACACCATAAACATCCCACATACAAATAATTTAGGCATAAAGCATTCCGATTTTCCCAGTAAAGGATTCCAAACATTTGATTGTCTGAGTGGTTTGCTACCAGTGCTTGTGGAAGATGCTAGCAGTAGTCATGTCAGGCATTTGATACCTTGCATCTGAAAATGCAGCTTCCCCACCCAAAATAAGGAGGAAAAAAAAGCTTAAAATGTAAAGTTTATAAATCATAACAGGAGCAAAAATAACTTCACAAAACAGATCTACATTTTAAATACATGATGAATTCCAATAGAGCTTTTTCCAAGTGCTGCTGATGGACACAAGGCCTTTCAACAGAGAGGAAAAATCTCTAAACCACCCCGATTTATGCATTGATTACAATCAATACATAAATAAATAAAAAATTAAATAAAAAATATGAAGCTGCATCATCATTGATAGCCCAGGAAACAAAAGCTTGTTAGTTGTGTGCTGGGGCTGCTCAATTACCTTCCCTGCCATCAGCAGCCTGACTGACAGCTTCCAAAACGGTCTTGGGGATCAAAAATTACAGCCAGAAGGGAAAGCAAAGGCTGGGAGAACCTTAACGAGGGCAAAACGCATAGAAAACCCTCTCATTTTAATTAAATAAAACGTAAAAATGAGAAAAGCTATTGAAATGGGTGAGTTTACTCAAGGACGTAGGGGGAATCGTGAGACTGTATGGCGAGGGGCTGAAAAGATGATGCTCTTCAGGGATAACACAGCTCTGACCTAGCCAGAGTTTATGAATAAGGACAGATTTGTAAGGTCGTGCTTAAGGATTCACAGCCCATCACCGCAGCATCCATGCACCTCTCCATGGGAACACAACGCTCCCCTGTCATTTCCTAGCAGTCCCATGGGAAAAGAGTCAGGAAAGCACTTGAGCCGGCCAGAAACCCAATTCTCCACCTAGCAATCTATTTACAGAGCGATTTATTACAGCGCTTGGTTATCGACTGAGCGAGACACCGCGCCGCTTTTCCTCCCGTAGCAGCAAATCTCCTTCCTCTGCCGCTACGTGATTATTTTTTTGATCCGCCGATGGGCAGGGACCGCGCTGCAGCGCGGGATGGGAAAGCCATGATTTCTGCTGAGCTCACGCTCCCCACTTTGTCAACCGCGCCTTGGTCTGGGGATAGGAAAACCTAAATGGAGGAGGAGGAAGCCGATCGAGAAGCAGAAGGGCGGCCAAAAGCCCGGCTCCGAAGTCACGGCAGGTCCTAGCGCAGGTCACGTCGGAGGGGGTTTATTTTTTCGGGATCAAGCAAAGGCCGTTTTGGCTACGTTTAGGAAAATTCCAGAAAGAAATATCGACTCTTTTAACCTGCGGAGGAGCAGTGCTTCCACAGGGGTCCGGCGTGCCAGGGTGGGAACTGCCGTGAAGTCCAACACTGTGCTAGGCAAACCCAGGTACACCTCATTCCGACGGGAGGGAATGGCTGATGGGTACTCGGGAATGGCTCCGCGCGGCGCACCGGGCTGCCGGAGCCGCGGGGCGACCGCGACCTGCTGCCGTCGCGATGTCCGCAGCCGCGGCCTCAGGGCTATGCCACACTCAGGGCTACAGCCCACGGCCCCGCTGGTGACACCGGGGACGCCTCTGAGGTAAATCTCCTCCCCCCAGGCTGGTTTTTCTATGTTTGAGTGTCCGACCCACCCGCGATGGGGGTGAGCGGCACCGGGCGGCGAAACCCCGTGCGTGAGGCGGAGGGGAGCGGGGGGAACGCGGGGCTGCCCCGCACCGCGCACGCACCGGGGGCGGCTCAGGCGGGGAGGATCCCACACCACCGGGAGGACTCCGCGACACCGGGCAGACCCCACGACGCCGGGGAGACTCGCCCTCCTCCGCCGAACAAAGGCCCCCGCCGGCCCCGCGATGCTCCGGCGGGGTTCGCCTCACGACCCCCGCCCCGGCGCTCCCACCTCACGCGCGCACCGGAGGCCCCCGCCCCGCTCCGCTCCCCGCTGCCGCCGCTTACCTGGGTGTCGGGGCGCGGCGCATCCCTCGCCCGCAGCCGCAGCCTCCGCCGCCGCTGAGGGGAGTCCCGAGGGTCGTTGGCTGAAGGAGGTCGGTTCTGAACAGATGTCCCGGGGGTCTGCGCTGAGGAGGGTCGGCGCTGAGGAGTGTCCCAAGGGTGTGTGCTGAGGAGGGTCCCGGGGGTCGGTGCTGAGGTGCTGTGTTAAGGGAGGTCCGGGGGTCCCGAGGGTGGGTGTTGAGAGGGGTCCCGGCAAGGAGGGGGTGCGGACGGGCGCTCCCGCCGCCTCCGCCGCCGCCCGGGCGCTGCCCGACTGCCCGCGCGCGCGCGCCGCTCTCACGCGCCCGCCCG
>NW_024503679.1:404787-478971 GCF_017590055.1 Onychostruthus taczanowskii | reverse complement strand
CCCCTGGCACTGCCAGCCCCCCCTGGCTGCTCTCTAGGAACAGGGAGCAAGCTGGACACTGCCTTGCCAGTGTAAGGCAGGTCAGAACTCACGTTCTGAAAGGATGCAGGAATTCAAGCACCATCTGCCCTCCCTTCCTCCTTCCAGCACGGGATTTGGGTGTGCTGGGAGAACCCCTCATCCACAGGCTCCGCAGCAAACCCTGCTCCAGGCACCCCCTGATGCCACTGTTTTGGTGGAAGCAGGTTTTTCACAGGTGCAATGTTCCTTTTCCTGCTCTCCAGCGGCAGGAAAAAGAATCAACTCCCAAATCAGAGTTCTGAGAAGGAGGAAACATCAGCAAAGGAGCTCCTGAGCAGCCCTGGCCCGAGGCACACCAAGCAGCTCACAGGACACACAAAGCAAGGTCCATGCAAAACCGAGGCCTGCAGTCAGGAAATGCCAAAGTTAAAGGAGTGTCCCTGCTCTTCCAGCACGGCAGCGCTTCCGGCAGAGGGAACATCTTTACACTGAACTGCTCCAAGTGTACCAGGAGTCCATCACCCTCCCCAGCCTCCCATGGGCACGCTGAGCCACGGCATTTGAAGCCTGTAGAACATGGAGATCTGAGGGAAAGGGAAACATCCAATTGTTTCTTTGGGCTGGCCAGGCAGAGTTCCCAGGTGCTGGAGAGAAAGTTCCAGAGGTCTGAGGATCCTCTCACCCAGAGAACGCTCCTGTCCCACCAGTCACATCCCTTGGGACTAACTGGGCACTTGTGCCCAGCACCAGACTGGTCTTGCCTGAGGAGCTGACCCAGCACACCCCAAACCTTGTCATTTGTGTAGGTCTAACTGAGCCAGCCCTGAAGTGTCACCTGGGCACAGCACGAGGTGAGAGCTCATCGTGGGCACCTGCAGCTCCCAGCATTATCCAAAACCAGCAGCTCATCCTGCACTGCCCCAGTCAGGAGCCAAGGTGCTCCAGCAGCTCATTAACAGCTCCTCCTGCTCCAAAAGCCTTTGATTTTCCTGAGTACAGGAAGTGGCCACGTTTAGCAGCAGTGGTTTTCTCCACATTTTAAAAACAATCCTTAGAAGTGGTCTGAGTAAGCCACGTTTCCAGCTCTCTGTGCACTCCTCAGCAGCCAGATGGTGGCCAGGACACCTGAGGGATGGTGGCAGACACCCTGAGGTGGATGTGTGGCACCTGCACAAGGGGACACCACAGGTCCAACACCTGCAGCCCAACCCTTGGGATCTTTACCGGGATCTGCAGCCAGAGCCATCCCCCAGCAGAGCCAGGGGTAACAGATCCACAGGGGCCATCCACCCTCACACCTGCGGTGGGACCTGGGCTGACACACACTGGGGGACTGCAGAAGGGCATTCCAGAGTTACTCCACCCTGGGAAGAGGGGGTGATAATGAAGCAATCTTAGTGTCTAAATTTGGAGAGGTCCAAGGAAGGGCAGCAAGAGCTCAGTGGTTGCTGCAGCACCACCTCACGTGGAGCTCTGCCACGAGCACATCCCTGCAGGTGAGCACATTCCACTGACCCCAGGACTGGAAAAGCCAGCAGAGATGCTGGCTGGTGCCAGCTGCTGTGGATGCTGTGGATAAGGAGTGCTGTGGTGTTTGGCCTCAGCCTGCTGGCTCAGCCACAGCTCCCTGACGCTCCTTCCCCGGCTCGCTGCAGCAGCGGAGGCGGAGGTGTGATTTTGGAAGGGGGAGCTGAAATCCCAAACGCCGAGCACGCCGCTGCATTCCAGCATTAACTTTGGCATTTCGTAACCATGTCTTGAAAATAATAAAATTCAGGATAACCCGAGTCAAACATCCACACGTGGCAATCAGGAGGCTCCTGATGATTTCCCACGTGCGCATTTGTGCGTGCCCTGCTCCCGAGGCGTTCCCCACCTCGGCAGCACAGAAAGCTTCGGTGCCAGTTTGGAAAATGCACAACAATCCCAGGAATGTGGGACTCCAGGTGGCATGATGCCAGTTGCGCCCATCAGCCAGGCAAACCTCATCCCCAGCTACGGACTGTCATACTCAGCATGGATTTTTCCTCCAGGGAAGGGGACAGGGAGAACATCTGACCCCCATGGAGGTGCACCAAGTCAGTCCCCAGGGCTCTGCCTTCAGAATGGTGTTCCCAGTGAGCACTGGAGTAACCTCAGCTCCTTGGCTCATCATCCTGGACAGCTCCAGGGGGATGATGAGCCTGCATCCCTCGGGTACCTGGGGAGTGGCCAGACCAGCCAGGAAACTCCTGCCTTGGAAAGAGGCAGTGAACTCTTCACCTCCAGTGTGGGCTCCCCTGCACCACCACAGGGGCTGTGCTGTGATCTGCTCACGCCACAGCCAATTCCTGTTGGATTCAGTCCATTTGGGGCTGTTTGCAGGGAATATTTGTGTATCAAATTCCCAGGACCTTGTTTTGGTCCTTGTGAAACTTCATCCAATGAAAATTCTGAATGTGGTGAGCTGTGATCACTGACGTGGAGGTGGGTACGTGCAAGGGGAAATGAAAATTGTCTGTTCCAAGTTTTCCAGGCTGGTGGAGATCCCTGAGGCCACGCTGAGGGCAGGACAAGCCCTGGAGCCACTGGAAGCTGTTAGTGATGCACAGAACATGCACTACGGTTCAACTGGGGGCTCCACCCCGGGAGCAGCCCCCACACATGCTCTGTAAGCAGTTAGTAAGTGCTACTCAAGGCTTACAACCAAAGCTGGTTTCCTCTAGGGATGCACTACTTCAGCCAGTTCTGATCCAAGCCTCGGGCCTGCTGCGTTCCACGAGCTCCTCCCCTCACTGTGGGTCCTGTGTGAGGCCCGTGAAGGTGGCTGTGCCCACCCCACACACCCATCAGTCTCACACCTCTATTTTCATGCCTTGCCAGGGCCCCCTGCAGCCCCACAGCCACACCCAGCTGCCCTGGGAAACAGCTCTCACTGGGAAGGGCCTGGCCAGCCCAGCACGGTGCTGAGGATTGCTCCAGCACACTGCCCTCCACCTGCCCCATGCTTGGATCCATCGTGTTCCTGCAGCACCACGACATTCCTGCTGCTTCTCCCAAGGAGTCCTCGCAGAGGTTTTCTCTCTACACACTGGAGTAAGCTGCTAGCAGCACATTAAAGGCTGTTTCTCAGCATGGATCTTGCAAATACTCAGCCTCACACTGCCCCTTTCCCCAGCTGTGCACAGGGGAAGGTGTGCAGGAGAAGCTCATAGATAAAAGTTACTACTAATTGTATGTACCAAACACAGATGAATTAATTATTGCTACCATCAAACCTGATAATAAGCCCTATTTTTATAAAATCTAATCAGTGGCTACAGTAGATACAGGTTCCAGAGCATTCCTTAACTACAGATTCAGCTACACAGCAGAGTAAGAGCCCTCCCCCATCTCTGAACCCTGCACACATTTTAGTTTTGAAGCACCTTTGCAGCCCCAATCCCGTGAAGTGCAATGACTCCTTGGTTTGAGTGTAATGTTCCCTCACAGCCCCTGCCCAGTGTCCGGCCACGGGGAGGAGGGAATGCCACCAGGGGTGAGGGTGCTGCCAGCTCTGCCCCTGTGCTGCCCCACGCTCCTTGGGGCGGACGGACAGCGTTTCTCAGGAAAGAGATGGGAGTGCTCCACTCAACAAAGCTTTAAAGACATCCACAACCCATCCCAGCCCTGCAATCCAGCCCTGGGCCTTGCACCCTCTGGGCTTCATGTCCGGAGAGGGAAGAAGGAGAGAGGCAGGAGCGTGGAGCGGGACAGAGCGGGCTGCCGGTCCTTCGTGCAGAGGCCCCGCGGCTCCTCCGGCAGCAGGGCGGCCGGGCCGGGCCGGCTCAGCGGCGGCGCGGGGCGCACTTACCGTCGGGAACTTCGTCCGGCCGCTTCCGCTTCTCGTAGATGACGATGATGACCACCAGGATGACGATCTCTGCCAGGATGCCCAGGAAGGGCCACAGCGGGGCCAGGTGGCTGCGCACGCGCAGGATGGTGGTGACCGACACGGAGCCCACCTGGTTGGTGGCGTTGCACTGGTACTCGCCGGGGTCCTCGTTGATCTGCAGGTTTGTGATGCTCAGCTCGGTGTAGTTCTCTTTGTTGGAAATGAAGAACCTGCCCGAGGAGTTGTTGATGTCCTGGCAAAGGGACAGGGGTGGCAAACAGCTTGAGGGCCTTTGTGGCACGGGAAGAGGAGATTTGAGGGAGGAGCCCAGGCCTGGTGCTCATCTCTCCAAACACCACAAAGGGGACTCTGCACTCAGGGCTCTGATCACTGCCAGCACTCAGCCGCTCCTTAAAACCTCCAGCTTGCACTCAGCAGGGAACACTCATCCCATCCTGCTATCAGCTTCACATTTTGGCTCCATCCATCCAATCCATGCAGCAACAGGAAACAGCTGGGCTGGAGGGGTTGGAAATTCCCAGCTCCTCTCTGCTATTCCCACTGCTGGTCACATTTTCCTGCTCACTACATCACTGGCTACACGGAACAAACAGATCACCCAAGCTCTAACAGGGATCACTGCCACCTCCTCATATTAAGTCTTGTGAGCTCAACCAGTAAAACCTGGGAGGAATTTATAACCCAATGTGGTTTTAAATCAAGTTTCTTAATTCAGTCTAGCAGTTTGTAGCAAATTCCAGAAAATGGCTTTCAGAGTAAGTTCTTAACTTTGCCCAGCAATGCAGTGAGCAGAGTTTTTCACATACCAATAGTACAAATATCAATTATATATATTTTCATATATTTTTATATATAAATATCAATTTTATATTCACCCATCCATCTTCACTGCTGCCAAAAATATCCACCTTCACTCACATTTTGGAGGGGCTGCATTCTGAGAAGTCACAAAGCCCCTTGAACAGCCCATCCCCAACCCTGGGGTGCTGCTCTCCTCCCTCTCTGGGGTCTGGGCAGGCAGACACATCCTGCCCCCTTCCTTACCTCAAACACTCCATTGACCTTCTTGCGCCACACCCACTCGGGGTGGGGGAAGCCCACGGACTTGCAGTACATCAGGGCCTCCTGGCCCTCGTTCTTGTTCTCACTCCTCTTGTGCCCAGTGATGTCAGGAGTGGCTACGAGACAACAGAGCAGCTTGTAAGTACAAACAGGCTTCTTCCACCCACCTGGACACAAATCCCTCCTGCTCCCTGGAAGATGGGCTCTCCTACCCCGAGGGGATGCTATGGATGAACTCTGTGTGTGTGTCGGGAGCAGCCCTAAACCCTGCACTCTGTTTGTGTCCCTCAGCACAGCCCTAAACCCTGCGCTCTGTTTGTGTCCCTGGGAGCAGCCCTAAATCCTCCCTGAGCAGCCCTAAATCCTGTGCTCTGTTTGTGTCCCTCAGCACAGCCCTAAACCCTGCGCTCTGTTTGTGTCCCTGGGAGCAGCCCTGAACTCTGCTCTGTGTCCCTCAGCCCTGAACCCTGTGCTCTGTGTGTCCCTGGGAGCAGCCCTAAACCCCCAGCTTAGGCTGGCTCAGGGCAGTGCCTGGGCTGACCCCTGGCCCAGCAGATGGCCCCGGGCTGCAGGGCCCACCTTTAAAGCTGCAGCTCCTAATTACAGCACACGTGGCTGGATGTGTGATGGCAGCTCTGAGCTGTTAATCCAGCCCGGGGCAGCCCAGCTGCTCCAGGAAACTGGAATTTCCTACAGGAGACTCCCCTGCTCCACCAGAGAACTCCCTGCACGTGCACACACAGCAATTCCAGCTGCAGGCTGAGATCATGAGGGGAATTTCACAGCTCTGCTCAAAGGGAACAAAAGCTCTCCTGCCAGCAGACAGCAGCTGAGCTTGCTCTTCCCAAAATTACAGCACAAATCTTTAAAATGCCTGGCAAGCTGTCCTGCTTCCTACTGTGTTATGTCAAAGGGGTTTTGAGGCAGGGAGCATCCCGTGCCTCAGATCCTTTTTGGACAGTAACAGCATTATCCAAATGAGATTGTGAAGCACAGCAAATCCTGGCTGTAGGAAAGCTTCAGCTCCTGCTGGTGTTTGTTCACCTGGATAGGCACACCAGGAGAGGCCCCAGGCACCCTCCAAGTGCCCATGGGAATTCCAACAGCATTTCCAACACAGCATTTATTTCCTGGGCCTTGCAGGAGTCCTGACCAGAGCATGAAGCCCAGCCAGATGTCAACTTACTAATTCCAAGATGATGCCAAGAACAGCCATGATTGGTAAGAACAGGCCAAGAACAAACCCAAGGGGTTTATTTAAGAAAACTGACATCCAAAATGCATCTTTCCACATCAGACATAAAAATACCCTGAGAGACATAAAAGCTGACCTGCACGAAGGCACCAGATCCAAACCACCCCCTGGTCTTGCACAGAAAGGAGCTGCCAGAAGCTGAAGGAAGCTGGGAGGAACATTCCCCACCTGCCAGGTGATCCCTGTGCCTGCCAGGGGCAGAACACCTGCAGCAAATGGAGTTCCTGAGCTGAATTCAGGTCTTCAGGCAGGAAATGAATGAGCCCTGGGGCTGGCAGTGCTGTGCTGCTGCAGGACCCAGGCACTGCAGAGCACCCACCACGTCCTTCCCACCCCCTGCCCCAGCCTCGGAGAGGAAAATGCCATTTATCCCAGATAATGAGGGCTCCAGAGGGGACTGTCATCTTGGGACTTACTGAGAGGTGCCACCACTTCCCTGCTGGGCCTGGGACCTTCCTAAAGCAGGAGCTGGGTGAGCCCCCTGTGGCTTTTGCTTCCTGGAGGAGGCCAAGGAGGGATCTCCTCCAGCCTAGGGACACGAGAGCCCAGCGGTGACAAGGACACGATCCCAGAGTTGGCACTGCTGGAATGCCACCAGGGGCTGCCAACTGGGAACACTCCCATGAGGAAAAGCAGCAGTGGCACTCAGCAGCTCTGAGCTGCAACCCACCACTGGCTGGCCTCCAGTGCCACCCTGAGCAGGGCTGAGCCTGGAAAAGGGGACAGGGACAGCACTCCCAGCTGGCCCAGTTTGTGTCAGGCTGCTGGCAGGGAGGGAAAGGGACAGGAAAGGAGAGGGAACACTTTCTGGGACACCTCCACTCCTGCTCCAGGGTGACACAATGACATTGCAGGAAGGAGAGGCCAGCTCCCAGGAGATGCCAGCAGAGCAGCAGTGCCCAGAATACCTCTGCTCCTCCCTGGCTCTGCTGGGCCAGAGCTATTCCGGGAGCACCCAGGGAGCTCTGTGCAGTGCTGGAGCTTCAGGGCTCAGGGCCACCACCAGACACCAACCCAGCATTTTCTGCCCCAAACAATGCAGGAAACTGTGTCCTGCTGGCCCCATACCCCTGCAGCCCCAGCTTTAGCAGGACTTTCCTGGGAAGCTTTTCAAGCCAGAATTGCTCCTGTGCCAGCCAAAGCCCAGGGCTGATTCCATAGGCTGTAAGCTTTTCTGTTCTGTGTTGGTGTGCAGCTTTTAGCTTTATATTAAGTGTTCCTGGGATCTTTTCACAGGGCAGTGGAAACAAAACAATCCTGTTCTTTCTGGAGACTCAAGGACAATCTCTTCAAACTTCAGGCCCAAAGCTTAAACAACGTGACAAGAGGGCAAGCAAGCAAGGAGGATGAAACCTCATCATCTGAAGCTATTAACTGGACAGTTAATTCCTGTATGCAAATGGACTAAAACTTGTAAGAATGTGAGATCTCATGACCAAGCCCTCTTTTGCTCCCATATTTGAGCCATCTGGGCACAGCCAGGGCTCTGCCCTTTGAGGGCACTTCAGTAAATCTCCACTTTATTCCCCTTAACTCCATCCAGCCTCTGCTCCAGCTCCTCAGGGCATCAGGGTGAGGCAGTTTTGTTGGGAAGGATTTGCATTTCAGCTCTCAGGCAGCACAGCCCCCTCCTCTGCTCTGTCACTGCTGCATCACCGGCACCAGCAGAAGGCCTCTGGCAAAGGGAGGTTTGGATTCCTGCATGTGAAGCAGGAAAAATCCTCAAGGTGGGCTGGAAACACCTCACAAAGAGCAAAAGGAAGTAAGCAGGGCTCATTTAAATTAACTGCTACCAAAAAAAGGAAAAACTAATAGACATTTAGGCATGCTTGACATGAGAGGAATTCTAAGCAGCATCATTTTGAGAGCTTCAAACCAAAACACAGGAGAAAAGTGGCTTGTGGCAGGGAGAGCATGGGGCTCCAGTGCTCCCAGCAGGCACAGAACTCAGAGTGCAGCAGCTTTCTGAAGGGTTTGGGGGTCACACAGCCAGGAAAATTCATCTCCTCACATACAGGAGGCATTCAGCCCTTCCAGGCTCTCTACCACTGAAAAGGAGAGGGAAATTTAAATGTGTGACAACTCCAAACCATGGCCCAGTTACCTTCAGGTTTCTCATTAATAGACAAAATTAAAGCAAGGGCAGAGCACCTAAAAATATTCCTGCACTGCAAACTGGGATGTCTGAGGGGTGACCTGAACAGGGCTCTGGGAAGTTTCTTTTTCTGGTTATGATTCCAACCCCTGTCCCCCTCTGGAGCTTGAAGGCACCAAAAGAAGGGGGAATGTGAGATGATTTTCATGGATCACTCCAGGATGCAGCTGGGCTCAGAATGTCAAATTTAATTTATTCCTGGTAGAGAGGAGCCAGGCTGCAGCAGAGGTTTGCTGAGACAGCCAGGAATGGAGGACCAGGCTCTTCCCAGGAATAACTGGGAAGGACAGAACAGGAAGGTGCAAAGGGAGCTGGAGGAACCCCTTGATGAGGCAAGGGAAGGAAGGGGAATTCAAAAGGTCCTTCCAGCATCTGTTTCCTCTCCCCTTCTCCCAAGATCCTGTAAGAGCAGGGGCACTGCAGAGTTCTCCAGGGCTGCAGTTCACAATCTGGGGTTCTCTTCATCCTGAGGTCCCCAGAGCTCCACACCAGCACTGCAGGGATACCCCAGGTGGAAATGCAGCAATCAAAAATCCCCTCCCAGGGGGCAGGAGGGGGTGCCTTGGCCAGGCCTGGCAGCTCCAGCACCCCCAGCCCACCAAAATCACCCCCAGCCTGCTCCAGTGCCTTGGAAAAGGGGACATGATATCCCTGCTCCAAGGGCCCCTTTCCCTTAACCCAGCATTTGCTGGATTTCCTAGATCCAGGGTTTCCCTAAACCCAGCATTTGCTGCATCCCCTACACCCATCATTTTCTGGATTCCCAAAAGCCAGCATTTCCCTAAAGCCAGCATTTCCCTACACCCAGCATTTGTTCAGCCTCAGGACTGCAGCTGGGAGCTGCCCCCAGAGCTCTGGGGACCTGAGCAGGAACAAAGCTCCCCAAGAAGTTCAGCAGAGCTGGCTGAGGGAAGGAGCCCTGGAATGAGCTCCCAGGAAAGGCACCAGATGCTGCCATTAAACCCTGGATTCCCAGCTGCTCTCACACCTCTGCCCTACGGATTTTTTTGAGAAAAAAATCCCAGAATGGTT
The DNA here is from genome assembly GCF_017590055.1 of Onychostruthus taczanowskii. Taxonomy (NCBI): domain Eukaryota; kingdom Metazoa; phylum Chordata; class Aves; order Passeriformes; family Passeridae; genus Onychostruthus; species Onychostruthus taczanowskii. The sequence goes on along the minus strand of NW_024503679.1, from coordinate 469,572 downwards.
TTGGTGACGGGACCTAAAGCCCATGCCATGTGCAGGGACACCTCCCACAATGCCAGGCTGCTCCAGGGCCATGCCAGGGCCAGGAGGCAGCAGCACACCAGGGGAGGTGCCCTGCATGCCCTGGGCTGCCCCTGCCACAGGCTCTGGGGAAGCTGTTCACGAGCTGTCAGAAAATCCCTATTTTTGGAGCACGAGCACTCTGGCATTCAGCACCCTCCTTCCCCTGTGCATCAGCAGTGAGAGCTGCACCCTAATTACAATCAGCATAATTACAATTAAATCTGAGTGTAATTGCTCGAGCAGCAACAGGACTCAAGCAGGTAAATAGGAAATTACAGCTGTGCATGGCACCCAGGTGGTGCCACTGTCCCTCACATCTGCTCTAAGTGCAATCCCCATTTACTATCCCAGTTTCCCAGGAAGGGTATTTAGGTGTAAATTACCTGTGGGAAGTGAGTAGGATCAGTTCTCCTGCCACTTCAATCACACAAATTGACTTTTCTTCCCCCAGAGTGAGCTCCCAGCTCCCTGCCAAGCTCTCCTGGCAGAGCAGCAGCCAAACACTCCCAAAGGACCTTGCAGAGACCATCAGAGCTGGCAGAGATCTTGCTCCCCTCCCAGAGCTGCATTTCCCCTCTCCAGGAGTGGTTTGTCACCTAAAGCAGCCCAGAGGAGGCAGCAGGAACTTTGCATTTTAACTAGGGTAACATCAGGAGATTCAGCAATTAGAGCAAAAGGGCAGAATGGAAGAAAAGAATCCCCAAGAAAAGGAAAAGAAGGAAAATGGAACCCCTCCAGCTGTGTATCCTGAACACCCAGCCAAGCTCCTCAGAGGCACAGGGTGGTAGAATTCCCTTTCCCACAGAGTGACAGGGCCTGCCAAATTCCACACAAATTCCCAACCTCATTCCTCCTGCAGACCTGTGGGAAATCCCTGAGAATTCCCTGACACCTCTGTGGCTCCCCTACAGCCACACTGGTGGCAAACCTTGCCCATTCTGCAGATTTTATTCAGGCTCTAGGAGGACCCAGAGGTTTTTCAGTGCCCCCAAATCCACGGCTGCTCCCATCTCTGAGCTCTTTCCCTGACCGTGTGCCAGGCCTTCCCTGGAAATCAGAGCTTTTATCTAGGATAACAAATTGTTATTTCTGATTCTGAACCCAGCACGGCGAGGAGGCCTCTCCTGTGCTGTGGGGCTGCTGAGGGAGGCAGGGAGTGGCAGGGGACAGGGGCAGTGACAGCTGCAGCAGTACCTCTGACTTCGATGGTGGCGTTGGCCACGGGCGAGCCGGAGAACACGAACACACACAGGTACTCCCCGGACTCCTCTGCTCGGGCCTTCAGGATCCTGCGGGGACAGCACATAGCACAGCTGCCTCACACCCACGGCACCTCAATTAACACCCCTTAATTGCACCCCTCATTGTTGGTGCAACCCGGGCACGCCCAGCCTCCCCGGCACACACTGAGGCACTTCCCTCCCCCAAAACACTCCTTTTTTATTAACTGTTACCTTTTTAATTATTCCTTTTTGTTAATTCTTTTATTTATCCTTCCCTTTTTATTAATTTTTTAATCAAGCAAAAAAGCCCCAGCAGAAGAGCACAACCCCTACAATAAAATCATTTAATGACACGTGGAAACTGCTGAGACACGTGGAAAAAGCTGCTCACTTCAGACTGAGTGCTGACAGCATTCACACACCCAACTCTCGAGTTATGAAGTGAATTAATTTCAGATAAGAACTTTGCAATGGCCCAGCAGTTCAACAGCACACCTGGAGCACTGCTGGTTTGAAGCTGCTGCAGGCAATGCCCACAGTGAGGAGAGGAAGGACAAGGTGGAGCTGTCTGCCTCTCCCCGGGCTCTGCTTGCCATCAATCATTCAGGAGCTGCAAACTGACACAGCTCAAGGTTCACGGGCACACAGGAGCTCCCTGCAGCTGGAGCAGCCACCCCCAGCTGGGTGAAGGGTTGGGAGAGGTGCACTCCACTGCCAGCGCTGGAACAGGCAGCATTTTATTGAAACAGTTTAATCTCTCAATTCTGGAACAGAATTTCTGGAGGATGAAAGTACCCAGCTCTGAACTCCAAGCACAAAAAACATCTGACAGCAAAACAAAGTGACTGAAAAAAGAAAAGCCCAGGAGTTTAAGGGAAATAAACAGAATACAAAAGATGAACCAGCATATAAACCAAAATATAAATAAATGGGGGAGTAAACACCCGCTGTTAACCACAGCTATGCTCTGCTGCTTTTCACTGAGAAAACCCAGAATTCCTGCATTTAAAATGGAACCAAAGCACAGTTAAGGGGCAGATCCAAAGCAAAACCAAACAGCAGAGAGAGCCTGAACTTCAGCACCAGCAAAGCAGCCCAGGAGTGCTCAGAATTCAGGATCTACTCTGCAAATGGAAAGCTGGGATTTCTCCAGCTGTCCCTGGGACTGCTGGGAGCCCCCCGTTCCCTGGGGACAAGGGGACTGTGGTGCTCTCCCACTTCACTCCTTCCTTCCCCAGCAGTTAAAACTGAAGCCAAGCCTAAATCCTCCTTTACAGAGGAATGTGGAAGGAAAAATCCAGCCTGGCTTGGAACAGCCTCAGCCTGGCCCTTGCTGGGCAATACTGTGCAATTCCCAGGCACCCTGAGCACCACTCCCATCCACTGATGGCTCCTCAGGGAAGCAGAGCCCCCAGAGCTCAGGCCCAGGGCTGAACACTGCACTGAGGAGGGACAGGAAGGAATTATGGAAGGACATGAGACTCGGTTTTTAATTGCAAAATTAACCAGGTAATTCAAAGTGAGCTAAAGGGGAAAATGAAAGGACAGATCATTAATCAGGATCAAACCCAACTTCCAAAATGCTGTGGATGAGAGGTTGCTTTGCTAAGACCATGAAAACCTGGAACATTCCCTAATCCTGTGCCAGTGAAGCAGGGGGAAAAGGGCCCCTCTAGAGACAGAACACAGCTGGGACCAAGCTGCCAGTGGGGGTTAAAGCATCCCTAAAGAGCTCTTCAGCTTGGCTTAATGTGGAACTGGAAGCTGGACTTGCTGTGCATCAAAGGGGAAAATGGACAGAAAGAAAAAACAGGGCAAGAAAATCCCAGAGGGAACAGACCCTGAGGGTATCACTGAGGGAGCTGCATGGGATCCCACCAGCTCCAGCCAAGGCCTGGGACCATCCCACAGCAGTGCTGTGAGCAAAGAGCTGCACCCACACCTCAGGGACACCTCAGGGACACCTCAGGAACACCATCCCTGCCCATTCCCATTTCTCATTCCAGCTGCGATTTTGGGCTCCAGGAGGATGTGCAGCAGAAGATGGGCAGGATAAACCCCACACACTCCCAGGAAACCAAAATCATGCTGTGTGTGTGCTTTTGTCCAGGTGAACCCTGGAGAAGAGCTCTGAATTTAGTTTTACTCATCCACCCTGGAGCTCACTGCAGGAACACCAGATGTGCCCTTGTCCCCTGGCTCAGCCCAGGCCACCCACACCTCAGGAACACCATCCCTGCCCTCCCCAGGGCAGGAGCATCATCCCTGCCCATTCCCATTTCTCATTCCAGCTGGGATTTTGGGCTCTGGGAGGATGTGCAGCAACAGACACATCTGTGAACCCTGGAGAAGAGCTCTGCACTGACAGAGTTTGACTGAGCCACCGCTGCGAGAACACCAGGTATGCCTTTGTTCCTGGCTTACCCCAGGCACCCACACCTCAGGAACACCATCCCTGCCCTCCCTCAGGGCAGGAACACCATCCCACCCCTCCCCAGGGCATGAACACCATCCCTGCCCATTCCCATTTCTCATTCCAGCTGGGATTTTGGGCTCTGGGAGGATGTGCAGCAACAGACACATCTGTGAACCCTGGAGAAGAGCTCTGCACTGAGGGAGTTTGACCGAGCCACGGCTGTGGGACCACCAGGAGCCCCCTGCTGCCCTGGCCCAGCGCAGCACCCACCTGTACTCGGTGGTGTTGGAGGCTTTCCTGGTGCCCGGGATCTCCTCGCCGTTCTTCACCCAGTAGCTGGCGGCCAGGGGGCTGGGGCTGCTGGTCAGGTTGCACTGCAGCGTGACGGCCACGCCGACCACGTGCAGCACCACGTCCTCGCTGGCGTTGATCCGCGGCTCTGCAAGGCAGGGACAGCGCTCAGAGCCAACCCTGGGGACGGTGCCAGCTACTCTACGTGGCACAGGGGGCGGGAGGGGAGGGCACCACACGGGGGATGGCACTGCGGGACACACGGAGGAAGCACAACCAAACCACAGAGCTCGGAGCTGGCGCAGCGGCGCCCCAGGGCTGCGCTCCTGGGGAGAGACAAGAAGGGGTTAATTGGGAATTCCCACACATCAAGGAACACCAGCGACTCCTGACACACTCTGTGCTTCCCACACCAACTCCTGGGGCTGCACGTGAGGCCTCAGTTACTCCTCCAAAGCTTCTTGCTGGCTGGCACTTGGTTCTTATCACCCCCTGAAAGGTGCCTGTGCTCAGCTGGGGTTGGTCTTTCTCCAGGCAGCACTGACAGAACCATAGGACACACTCTCAAGCTGCACCAAGGGAAACTGAGGTTGAGTATCAGGAAAAAGTTTTTTACAGAAAGAGTGATAAAGTTCTGGAATGGTTCTGGAGTCCCCATCCCTGGGTGTGTTAACAAAGCCTGGATGTGGCACTGGGTGCCAGGGTTCAGTTGAGGTGTTGGGGCTGGGTTGGACTCGACGATCTTGAAGGTTCCAACGTGGTAATTCTGTGAATTCTTCTCCTTGAGGTTTCAAACAAACCCATTTTTTATATAAACAGCAGTCAAATTTAGGCCTCTCAGTAATGTTCTGGATCTGCCCCTGCCCAAAGGCTGCTGCAGCCCCAGGAGATTCCACAGGGCACAACCTCTTCCCTGGTGTGTGGAACTGGGGAAGGCTGAGGAGGAACAGCTGAGAGCAGCACCCAGAACCCGACAGTGAAATGTAAGGATACACAGCAGGCTAAAATCAGAGCTGCAACTGGCTTGTGTCTACAGTAACCCTGAGCACAAACATTTCTAAAGGACAAAAACAGCCCCAGTGCATGAGCAGAGCCCAGGAGCTCTGCACTTTGCTGGCTGCTTTGGGGCTGCTCCACTTCACAGCCTCACCTGGCAACACCCAATTCCCATTCTTTAGGGCAAAGCTTTCAGAAGTGCTCAAATCAAAGAGGGCACTGTGCTGCTGTCTGAGAACCACGCTGCCTTCAGCCCCTGCAGGCGCTGCTGCTCTCCAGCTCACACAGCCGCCTGATTCTCAGTCACAGAAGTTGCTTCCCAAACTTGGTAAAGACCTTTCTGCTGCAGGGCTTGTGCCTCACCTCAGGTCTGAAGCATTCTGTGAAAAACCACCTCACACAGGATGGCAGGGGTTAAAAACATCACAATTCTTGCTGTTAGTCTCAAAAAAAAAAAAAAAAAAAAAAGATTTTGAGGCTGCAGGCCACCCCAGAGGCTGTGTGTGTGGAAATGCTGCTGTGTGCCCCACCTGGGATCAATTCCTGACTGATTCCAGAGGTGCAGCTCCAGCTGCTCCTCCCTCCCTCCCCTCTGGATGCAGGAGGCTGAGGAAGCAGCAAACATCTCCCTGATTTCTGCAAGTCATCCAAGGAGTTTGGATTCTGGAAACTCTGCCTTGTGCTAACAGTTTGGGATATAAATTTATGATCCATGGAGCCTCTGGAATGCAGATTATGAAACACAAGGAGAGAACAGAAAATCCCAATTGTGTCAGAACCATCCCAACCTTCCACACAGGGAAGGAACATCCCTGTATCCCGTGGCACATCCTTAGATTGTGCCCAGGGAGGAAAAATATCCATGCTCTGATAACCTGCAGCATCCCAGTCCTGGATATCCTTCTTGGAAATCCAGCTCTTTAAATCATCCTTCAACTGCAGAATCACTGCAGTTGCTGTTTGTATTGCCACATTTTTCACTCTGTTTCTGCCTCATTTCTCCCACACTGGGCATTTTATCCTTTCAAGGATTGTTTGGGCCCAGAATTGTTGTGTTATTCTCGTATCGTGCACCATTCCTGGCCTGCCCCATGTGCTTTTCCACCCCCAAAGAGCTCATCTGCATTCCCACAAAAACACTGACAGAGCTCTGGGAATATTTTTGGAGTGTGTCTGAAATAGTAACTCAGTGACTGACCTGCAACCTTTTCAGTTTTAGCTTAGCAGAACTGAAGGCAGCTGTAAGTCTCATTTCCAGCTTCACCTGCATTTATGTTACTTTGATTTGGTTATTAAAAAAGCAAATTGATGGAGCAGTCTCCTCATTTAATTGCAAGAGACAAACTGCAACTGGAATACTGGGACAGCAGCAGCCAAAGGAGGATGCTCACCTAGAAAATCACTTTTTACACATCACTTCAAGTGCCCATTTTATGTAAGCTCAGCTTTTACAGTTAAAACCCAAGCAAAGCAACTAAAAAAAAAACCCCAGCAAGTGAAATTCTGGTTCCAAATCCGGAATGGAAGGCAGATGGTGGTTCCTGGGTGCCAGATTTTCAGAAGCAAGTTGATCTCTGCAGAAGCCAGGACAGAGCCTGTGCTCTGTGGGGCTTTGGTGTCACAGCAGGGCAGCAGCTGGAAACTCCAACTCCACTGAGCCACACTATTCCCATTTCCAAGAAAATGGAATGGAAGAGCTGAGGCCATCTGGGCAGGCTCAGAGAAGGGGCTGCACTTCCAGGGACACCTTGGGAACCTCATCCCCGTTTTCCTCCTCCTCCAGCAGGCTCAGGCAGGTGCTGATGTCCGCGGGCTCCTCCTCCCAGCAGGAGCAGCTCAGCTGTCCCAGCACACACAGGAGGGCACTCAGGGGTTTGCTCCTTCTTCCCCTGCACAGCAGGGCCCAGAGCAGTGTGATCCCAGAGCAGTGTGATCCCACAGAGCAGTGTGATCCCAGAGCAGTGTGATCCCAGAGCAGTGTGATCCCAGAGCAGTGTGATCCCACAGAGCAGTGTGATCCCACACAAGGCACTCAGGAGGCAGCTCCCACTCAGCAGCTGGAACCAGCTGGGAGGGGAGGAGAGGCTGAGCTGCCATTCCTCGGTGCCAGGGGCCTGAGGGAGGGAACCCCCCGTCCCCAGGGACACAGCTGTGCTCCCCAAGGCTGGCTCTGCACACCAGCAGGATTGTGTCCCCCAGGGTTGCTCTGGAGCCCCAGGACTGTCCCAGGGCACGGGGCTCTCTCCAGCACACAGCACTCCCTAGCAGACAGGTTTCCAGGATCATTCCCAGGATGGCAGAGCTGCTGCTGGAGGCCATGCAAGCATTCCAGTCCTTTGGCAGCCCAAAGGACACGGGAGGGCGAGGGGTGGGCTGAGGCTGAGAGCTGCAGCTCAGGGACCCGCTGTCACTGCAGTCACCCCACAGCACCGAGTCACCAGCCATTTTCCCACGTGCACCAAGGCTGTTTCCATTGCCAGAGGGAAGGTCTCTGATCCAGCAGTGCCCACGGCAGCACCAGGCTTTGGGGACAGCTTTGGGGGGCATTTTTCAAGGCGCCCAAATAAAAAATCAAGATACAAAACCAGAGTTTTGTACCCAGTAGGGCATTAAAGGGTTATTTGAGCACAGAGCACAGGAGCAAGAGCACGCTTTTGCTCTGCTCTTCTGAGGGCACTGAGAAACCACCCAAAACAAGTTCTCCTGTAGCTGCACACTGCAGATTTAATTCCCTCCACCTGTAACTCAGCAGCCATTTCCTTAGGCAAATGCAACTTTTACATCTGGCCCAAAATTCTTCTCTGCAGAATCTGACCGTATGAAATCCCAAATCCATCTGGGGTGAAAAGCAGAGTGAAGGCAGGAAAGCCTTGCCACAGGCAAGAACAAAGAGCAATTCTGGGCCAAGCTCAGCCTCTGCTCCCAGAGCTCTGCTGCTGCCAGGAGCTGCACCATGGATGGAGTCACTGAGCCCAAGTTTGGGCTCAGCACTGGGCAGGATGTTCTCCCTGCTCCCACAGGCTGGATTAGGAATGGCTGCACCTCCTCAGTGCTGCTGCATCAGAGAGCTCCTTAGGAACATGCTGCTGGCCAGGAAGGAAAAGAAACACCACGACTTCATGGAAAAATCCAAACACGAAAGGTCACGTGGAACTGAAAGGGAAGGATTTATCCAGAAGCAGATATGTAACCAAAACCAGGCGAGGAGGCATTCCCAGAAATTCCAAGAGAACGGAAGAAATCAAAATAAAACGGTTAGAGTTGGGAAAAGAACATGGCAATCAAAGAGAAAGGCACTGCTGGAGAAGCCAGGGAGGCTGGAAACCTCCTACAAAACTAAAAGGAGGAGGGAACAAACACAAATCCGACAGCAGGCTGGTTTCACACGGAAGCTCTACCCCACATCCCGAGGTTTTCCCAGGTGCTTTGTCCTAAGGAGAAGAGACACGGGTGGCACACAGGGTCAGCACTACAGGCGAGGAGGAGCAGCCCGCGCTTGGCGACGACAGGACAGGGTGGCAGAGGGTGGGGACACGGGGGCGGGGTCACCAGACTGCCTCTAGACACTACAGTGCCACTACTGGGGGCCGGACTCACTCTGCAGGACGCTTATAGTAGCCTGGGCTCGAATCCACGTAATGGAGGGATTTTGCCTCAAGTCATTCCTCCTGGGATCGTTGCTGGCCCTGCACTCGTAAGTCCCAGAGTCTTCCAAGGTAAGGCGGGTTACTCTCAGCACACTCACCCCATTGGCCCCGTAGGCAGTGTTAATGGTGACACGGCGCTTCCGAGCGCCATCCCACAGCTGTTTGAAAGCCTCTGCCCGGTTGACTTCCGCATACCACCACTGGATCTCTGGAGTGGGGTTCCCAACCACATCACAGTACAGTTCAAAGGCGTCCCCCGTGAGCTTAGTTTCTGACATGGGCGACTTGACAAACCCGGCTGCAGGGAGGGGCAGCAGAAACGCAGTGACAGAGCAGCAGAAAACAACAGAGCTCACACACAACACAGCAGCGGGGCAGAAAACACAGTTAGAGACATGGCATCGGCAGTGACACGGCTGGGGGACACCCAGGGCAGCTTGGGGACACCCAAGGCATCGGCAGTGACACGGCTGGGGGACACCCAGGGCAGCTTGGGGACACCCACAGCATCGACAGTGACACGGCTGGGGGACACCCACGGCATCGGCAGTGACACACCCACGGCACTGGCAGTGACACAGCCTGGGGACACCCAGGGCAGTGACACGGCTGGGGGACACCCAGGGCAGCTTGGGGACACCCACGGCATCGGCAGTGACACGGCTGGGGGACACCCAGGGCAGCTTGGGGACACCCACGGCATCAGCAGTGACACGGCTGGGGGACACCCAGGGCAGCTGGGGGACACCCAGGGCAGCTTGGGGACACCCACGGCATCAGCAATGACACACGCACGGCAGTGACACAGCTTGGGGACACCCAGGGCACCAGCAGTGACACACCCATGGCACCAGCACTGACACAGCTCGGGGACACCCCTGGCACTGACAGTAACACGGCTTGGGGACCCACGGCATTGGCAGTGACACAGCCTGGGGACACCCACGGTACCAGCAGTGGCCAGGGCTGCAGGGCAGGAATTCCCGATATCCCTGCTGCTCCCTTCCCTGGCAGCTGCCCCTGGCACCCTCCCCAAGGGATTTCCAGGCCTTTTCCAGCCCTGGGCAGCCCGGGATGTGCCAGGGTTAAGTGTCCCTGGTCAGGATCTGCTCCCTGAGGAGGTTTCTTTACCTTGACCCACCCAAGGGGCGCCAGGGGTAAAATCCCAAACCCGTGCCAGCCGTGAGCTCTGCTCTGACCTCCTCTCCCATCTATTCAGGACTTCCAGGGCAGGGAATTCCCCAAGATACAAGTGGCCTATTTTCCTGATAGGCCAGCTCTGGGAAAGGGAATTTCAGTGGAATGAACACTCAGAAGCCAAAAGGTTGTTTTGTCAGGAACCCACAAATGACCCTCAGCAGTCCCCCTGCTGGGAGAGGGCTGACATCCGTGCTCAGGCCACAATATGGGATATTCTGGATATCCTAAATCCTCCCGTACTTACCCGCCTCAGAGCCCCGCTGGGAGCACACACACACATTAAATTGTCCTTCAATCCTATTGCCAAAGATATTCAGGAGAATAGCAGCGCCTCAACACCAGGCCCTTCCCCCAGGCCCCTCCTAAAATTGCAGGATTAGGACACAGCTGGCCAGACAGATTATGCAGCAAAACCCGTCCTGGTGCTCTGCTGGGGCAGGGGACATCAGCAGTGTGGGGAGGGACAGTGTCACACCAGGAAAACTCAGAGCCTGTCATCCCTGTCCTCGGATTGTGCCATCCCTGGCCTCGCATTACTGGCTTGTTTTAGGAGGAGAGGCAAATCAATGAGGTTTGGAAATGGAAATGGGGACTTGGAGCACGCATTAAACAGCATTTAATGAGCGCCCAGTGACCACAGCCACAGCCCCTAATGGCCACAACCCCTAATGACCAACAGCCACAGCCCCCTAATGACCACAGCCCCCTAATGACCAACAGCCACAGACCCCAATAACGAACAGCCACAATCCCCAATGACCAGCATGCCCTGACCCTAAATATCCAGCACTGACCCCAATGACCAGCACTCCCCAACCCTAAATGACCAGCGCTCCCTGACCCCAATGACCAGCACTCTCTGAGCTGCCAAACAGCCTCCATAGGTAAATTAACAAATATTTCAATTACCAGGGGCAGCTGTGGGTTAATATTTTGCATTTCCAGCCACTCACAAACAGCAGCAGTGAGTGAGGGGATGTCACCAGAGGGCCACTACCCACGGTGACACCCAGCCAGGAGCTGCACAAGGAGCTGGAGTCTGCCAGCATTGAGCAAGACTACTTATAAAAAAAACAAAAAAGGGGAAAAAAGGTGAATTATTCCCCAGGCTGCAGCACATGGCAGTGGGAGGGGAAATGCTGCTGCCTTTGGGCCCGCCAGTGGATTCCAGGGCTGTCCCAGCACGGAGTGGGTGACACTGGGCAGGTCTCGGTGACGCAGGAGCTGCCACAGCCCGGCCTTGCCTTTCTTGGGCTTGTCCCACATCTCGGCTCCTGCTCCAGAGGCAGCAGCACAACAAAATCCCAAACCCAGACACAGCCAGAGCGCAGGGCTGCCTCAAGGGACTGTGCTCAGCTTAACCCCAGAGATCTGGGACTGTGCTCAGCTTAACCCCAGAGATCTGGGACTGTGCTCAGCTTAACCCCACAGATCTGGGACTGTGCCCTGTTTAACCCCAGAGATCTGGGACTGTGCTCAGCTTAACCCCACAGATCTGGGACTGTGCCCTGTTTAACCCCAGAGATCTGGGACTGTGCTCAGCTTAACCCCACAGATCTGGGACTGCCCTCAGCTTAACCCCAGAGATCTGGGACTGTGCTCTGTTTAACCCCACAGATCTGGGACTGTGCTCAGCTTAACCCCAGAGATCTGGGACTGTGCTCTGTTTAACCCCAGAGATCTGGGACTGTGCTCAGCTTAACCCCAGAGATCTGGGACTGTGCTCAGCTTAACCCCAGAGATCTGGGACTGTGCTCAGTTTAACCCCACAGATCTGGGACTGTGCTCTGTTTAAACCTAAAGACTGGGGACTACCCTGTTAAACCCCAGAGATCTGGAACTGTGCTCTGTTTAAACCCAAAGATCTGGGTCGACCCTCGGTTTAACCCCAGAGATCTGGGACTAAATTCAGTTTAACCCCAGAGATTTGGGACTGTGCTGTGCTTAACCCCAGAGATCTGAGACTAAACTCAATTCAACCCCAAAGATTTGGGACTGTTCTTAGTTTAAACCTGAAGATTTGGCACTCTGCTCTGTTTAAACCTAAAGAGATTTGGGACTCTGCTCTCTTTAACCCCGAAGATTTGGGACTAACCTAAAACCCCTTCTGGAAGTGATTTATTTATTCAGGATTTGATCTCATCCCCCAATGGTGTGGATGGAGACAAGGAGAGATGAATGCCCTAAAACCAGGGAAATGGAACACAAGAGTTCCACTGGAATTCCAGGGGCTCCTCACATTTCCAAACTCTTCCTTAAAATTTGTGTTGGGGAAAGAAAATTAAATCCCCAACTGAGAAAAAAAAAAAAAACAAAACTGGATTTTCAGAGCTCAGGAATTCTTGTAAAATCTTCCAGGGTAAGAATACACAAGGCAGTCATCCCTGCACTGCAGAAATTATTGTTTAATAATTAAAATATCCTTTTGGAATTCAAATTTCATAAGGTGCAAAAGAATTAAGGAGAATGGCCCTGGAGGAGCAAAGCAGGGAGAATTTTCATCTCCCCAAGTATGGTGTAAAAAAGGAGTTTAAAAATAAAAGTGCTTTGCCTTAAAAGCCAAGTTGAGGAAAGATGTTAAGCCAGGCTCAAAGACAGCAAAAAAACAGGTTTAATATACACAAAGAATGGACAAATTAGGACCAAAATGAAGGAAAAATAAAAAGATTTCCAAGGGAGTTTTCAATCCCAACCAACACAACTGTGACCAAGGAACCCCAAAAAACCAGGATAATGCTCCTTCCCCATGCTGAGGCTGCTGCTCAAGGTGAATTAAATCAATTAAATCCCACGTAAATCACAGCACAAAGCACAGTTCCAAGCTCAGAACTGAGAGTTTACAAGGCTGAAGTGCAAAAATAAACCTGATTTTCAGTCTGGAGCCACAATAAACAAAGTGTAACTGCTGTGGGACTGAATGATTTCAAGCTTGGCTGTCTTTACACCAAAAACCCACCTGGAAAACCTCTCAGCACATCAAAAATTTGTATTTCACTGCTCTCAGGCCTTTAGGAGAGTTCTGGAGGTTTTATTTCCCTCAGTTATGCAGCCTCATTTTTTGAATTCTTCAAATAAATGAACAAAAGTGCAAGTGGAAAAGGCAAGAACGGCTCAGCTCTGCTGTGCCCTCACCTGAGCTGATTTTTTTTTTTTTTATTTTTGCTTTATTCCCAGATGGACAATTTGATGGGAATACCCACAAAATCCAGGCAGGAGCTGCCCCCCTCAGCTGGGCTGTGTTAATGAGGTGCCCCGGCTAATTAACACCTTCTTCTTCTCTTAATTAAGTGCCAAAGATTTCTGAGGGTGGGGAAATCTCACTTGGGCAGAGTGCTGCTGGAAAAAACCACCCTGATGAATGATTTGTTCCTTGCCAGCGCTCCCATCCACTGGAAATCGTGGAAATTAGTGAAACAAAAAAAAAAGTGACAGCAGGAAGAGATGAGACACTCTGATGTTCAGGGACAGGCACAGGGATCAGTTCCATAAATCAGGAATTTAGGATGGAAAGGATTCCTGAATAGGGATCAGTTCCGTAAATCAGGAATTCAGGCTGGAAAGGATTCCTGAACAGGGATCAGTTCTGTAAATCAGGAATTCAGGCTGGAAAGGATTCCTGAACAGGGATTAGTCCTGTAAATCAGGAATTCAGGCTGGAAAGGATTCCTGAATGGAGACAGGGCACAGGCCTGGGGATAAATTCCAGGAAGGCACTGCAGCATGCTGCCTGCCCACACCCATTTTCCATCGGATCGATGCTTTCCCATTCTGTTCTCACCAGGAAGCACAAAATGAGAAAATTGGCACGAATCCCATTAATTTTTGCCAGCTGCAGGGCAGCTTAAGCCAGGCTTGAGGCACCCAGGTGAGCCCACGGCTATCCCTGGATTTAATTCCTGGATTTAATTCCTGCCTTCTCATCCTGCAGCTTCCCAGAGCTGGGAGAGAGGAGAACCCAGCCCGGAGAGCATCATCTAAAATGCAGGAGCTGTGCCAGGGCACGGGGCTCCTTCCACAGGCAGGGAACCTGAGGATTCATCCCACAGGAACAGGATTAAACACTGCCTGCATCCATCCAGCCCAGCATTGCCCATCTCCCTGTACAGGAGACTTGTGGGAAAATTCCAAAAAAACTCATCCTGAGGGGAATGGTTTGGGTGTGGCCATGCTGGGAATGTCCCCAAGGGGGAATTCCTGGCACAGAGATCGGTTCCTGGGGATAAATCAGGAATTTAGGCTGGAAAGGATTGTGGAAGATCCTCTGGCCCCACAAACCTCTCAGATCAGCCTGAGACCCTCCCACCCTGCCCCCCACCAGACACTTTTATCCAAGTTTCCCTGGAATAAAAAAGGGGATGCTTGCCTTCACGCTTTGGAAACACAGCTGGCATTTTATGGTGCAAAACCTGATCTGAGCAGCCCCAATTCCCTGAGGAAACACACCCAGGCACAGCCCATGGGAACAGCCCTGGGAGGACAGGCACACTTCCCCCAGCTCCAGGGAATTCCCTTCCCCAAAATCCCCTCCTGGCTGGGCTCAGAACACAATTCCAGGGATCTAGGTGACAACCCACCTGAAGGGTGCAGGTGAGAACTGAGACAAGGCTGGGATATCCCACAGGGAAGAATCACCACGACAGGGTTTATAAACTGTGCCTCCATAACCACTGACACCTTCTGAAGAGCAGGAATGGAGATCTTTCCTGGTTTTTAGCTGGGAAGAACAGAGCCCTGGCACTTCACTGGTTCCATAAATATCCTACAGGCAAGAATCACCAGGACGGGTTCCATAAATATCCCATGGGAAGAATCACCAGGATAAGGTTTATGAACTGTGGGCCCATAACCAGTGTCACCTGCTGGCTGCAGTCACTTTCTTGAGAGCAGAAATGGACATTCTCCCCATATTTTAGCTGGGAAGAAGAAAGCTCTGGCAATTCCCTGGTTCCATAAAGATCCCATGGGAAGAATCACCAGGAACAGGGTTCATAAACTGTGGCTCCAAGGCTAGTGTCACCTGCTGGCTGCAGTCACCTTCTGGAGAGCAGGAATGGAGATTGTTCCCAATTTTTAGCAGGGAAGAGCAGAGCCCTGGCAGCTCCTTGGTTCCACAAAGCAGCCCAGCCCATGAGGGAGCCCAGGCAGACCCCTGGGATGTCACTGCCTGTCCCCAGGGGTCCCTCCACAGCTCCTGCTCCAATTTCCAGCTCCTTCCCTCCCCAGCTCTGCTGCTGAAACCCATCTGCTCCCAAGCCTTCAGTGTGAACTACAGACTCCCAGGGCTCTGCACCTTGGGAATTTAAAGGGATGCAGTTTATGGAAGTGTTTCTGTCTTTTTGGGCCATCCTGGATGCAGAATTATTTTTATCTCACTGCAGACTTGATATCAAACATTCACTTTAACAGGAAGCATGGAAAATCTCTGATTTACCTGAAACATTTGGATCAGCACTCTGGAATAAACAATAGATGGATAAAGATGGAGCAGAGCCAGCTCCACCAACCTGTGAACCCAGATCCACAGCAAGTCCTGTGCCTCAAAAAGCACATTTTTTCCCCATATTTCAATGGAAATACTAAGGAATATCAGTGCAGAAGTGCTGGAGGAGTTCTCACAGGATACAACAATTGTATTTCCTGCCTGGCACTTCCCTCATGTGCCATAAAAAAGCCAAGAACTTCCCGAGGCAATCCCACAATTCACAAAACCCCTCTGAAACCACGGCTGGCAAAGGCATTCCAGGGAACTGTCAGCTTCCAGCATCCCCTGAAATCCATGGAAAAGGCAGCCTGGTGCTGCCAGCAGGCCGGGCTGAGTCACTCCCAAGGAGATTTCCTCCCACAGGCAATTTGTCCCTCCTCTCCCAGAGGTTTTCCCAAGGGTTGAACCCACCTGGTGCTCAGCAAAGGCAGGAATTGTTCTCTGCTCTCCCCATCCCTGCTCCTCCCTGGCAGGGAAGAATCCCCCCAGGCAGCAGCACTGCTTTCATCCCTTTTTCAAGGAATACAGGAATTTTAGTGCTGCAGCTGAGGAGTGGACAAGAATCCCTCCAAAGCAGAAAGAGCCAGGGCAGGAAGGCTCCTGGGAAGTGCCACGAAATCCATGTTAACAACTAAAAGCCATTCCCTGGAAAGCAGTGGGAAGGGATTCAGCTGCAGCACAGGAAGCAGAGTCGGAGCAGGCAGCAATTTCAATTTGTCTGCAGCAGCTGAAGATCTCAAAAAAATTTAAAATAGCATTAAATTTCTGTCTCAAAGCCACTGGAAACACCTCGAATGTTGGCAATAAAAATGATTTTGTGTCAGATTAGCTCTGTAAAATCCTGGTTCTCTAATGGCGTGGTGCAAGGGTTTTAAATAACCAGAGGTTTTCAGAGCTCCCCGTTCTCCCCTGACCTTTCCTGATCCAACAAATGTGTTTGACAGGAGACTGATCCCATTTCTCCCCAGCAAAGCTGCTTTTCCCCCTTTTATTCACTCTGCAGGAGCAGGAGCTGCTCCACATCCTCGTGAGGGAGGGAAAGGACATTTTCATGCAGCGACCTTTCACAAGAAATGCCCTTTGCTGAATTGGGGATTATGTAACAGAGGCTGAGGAGAATCTGCTCAGCCACAAAAATAATTCCTGTGTGAGCAGAGGGAATGGCAGCAGCACAGGGGATAACACGTTCCCAGCACGTTCTGCAGCCCAAACCAGAGGTTCAGCTGCCTGCTGGCTGAAATCCTGGCCCTGCTGCTGCACATGGAGCTGGAGACACTTTAATTATCCCAAGCTGAGGTGGTCCAGAGTGGGAGGGAATTGCTGCTCCTGCTCAGTGCATCCAGGAGGATGCTGGAATCCCAGGCACAGGGAGGCAGGAGGAAATGGATTAAAAAGCAGCAGAGATGGCACACTTTGTGCAGCAGATTTCTTCTGCTGTGCACATTGAGCTCCAGGCTAAAAATTGCCTTTTTTAGGGGTATTTTTCCCCAAGCAGTTTTTTGAGATCTTCAGCTGCTGCAGACAAATTGAAATTGCTGCCTGCTCCGACTCTGCTTCCTGTGCTGCAGCTGAATCCCTTCCCACTGCTTTCCAGGGAATGGCTTTTAGTTGTTAACATGGATTTCGTGGCACTTCCCAGGAGCCTTCCTGCCCTGGCTCTTTCTGCTTTGGAGGGATTCTTGTCCACTCCTCAGCTGCAGCACTAAAATTCCTGTATTCCTTGAAAAAGGGATGAAAGCAGTGCTGCTGCCTGGGGGGATTCTTCCCTGCCAGGGAGGAGCAGGGATGGGGAGAGCAGAGAACAACTCCTGCCTTTGCTGAGCACCAGGTGGGTTCAACCCTTGGGAAAACCTCTGGGAGAGGAGGGACAAATTGCCTGTGGGAGGAAATCTCCTTGGGAGGGACTCAGCCCGGCCTGCTGGCAGCACCAGGCTGCCTTTTCCATGGATTTCAGGGGATGCTGGAAGCTGACAGTTCCCTGGAATGCCTTTGCCAGCCGTGGTTTCAGAGGGGTTTTGTGAATTGTGGGATTGCCTCGGGAAGTTCTTGGCTTTTTTATGGCACATGAGGGAAGTGCCAGGCAGGAAATACAATTTTCCATTTCTCCCCCAAAGCCCTGGAGCTGGGATGAGGATGGGTTCCAGCAGAGCCCATCTCCCCCCTCTCCCTGAGGAGGTTTGATCTCCGCAGCCCTACTGACACTGCTGAGATTATGGGGCCAGAAATAACCTGTGATTTAAGGGCTGCATCTGACAGGGTTTTCAGCACTTTGCTGCAGGTTCTGATCTGCTCAGCAAAGTGCTGAAAACCCTGTCAGATAAAAAATGCAACAAATTAAGGCTGAAGGAAACCATCAATACAATATTCCAGCCTCCTACCAGCTTCAGCAACCACAAAATTGGGGAGAAATGGGAATTGTCCTGGCTCTGTTTTGGTTTTGGAAGCAAAAAGCCAATTCTAGTGGGGAAAAAAAGATCTAATCACAAATTGCTTATCAAAAGGAATAAAATATTGAATTACCCTTGTGCCTGACAGGGAGCAGAACAGCTCTCCCAGCACCCAGGGGTTACAGCATCACTCCCAACCCTGCTGCACAAAGAATTGGCAGGAATGGGATAGAACTGAAATATTCCCAAAATGACAAAATTAGAGGTGAATTGGATTAGAGGTGACACTGGAAGGGAGAATCCAGAGGTGATCCTACAGCACTATAGGATGGCTGCCATATAAAATAATTAAGTTTCTAGGCTAGAGGGAATAAATGTACCAAATATCCCACTTCTTACAGCAAAATGAAGCCCTAAGAATGGCACCCTGACTATTTTTCACTCAGAGCTCTCCAAGCACAACTCCAAAGTCCCAATTCCACCTGAATTTAGAATTTCTGTACTCAGCCCTGAAGTGTGCCTGGGACACACTGGGATCTTCCCTTTATAAAGGGATTTTTTACCTTTATTGGACCCTAAATAAACCCCAACCCTTTCTGAGGGGATGGGTCACATAGCAGAAAGGAACAGCCTTGGATTTCTTTGCTTCCCAGCAGGAAAATGCAGCAGAGCAGGCAGGGCCCAGCTTCCCAATCCCATAAAAACAAGGAACAGCCACCAGGAGATCCCAAAGTGCAGGAGCAGGCTCTGAGTCACAACCCTGAGATGTTTGGGTGCTCTGGGATTTGGGAAACACTCCCCAAGATTTGTTTCCCAATCCCCTGCAGTGCTCAGCTCCCAGTTTCTGTGGCAGTAGGGGAGGAGGGAGCTGCAGAGCTCCTCTGGCCAAATCTAATCCAAATTGAGCTCTCCAATAATGAACTTCCAGTTTATTCCCTGGAATCCTGAAGTGGTTCCAGATCCTGAAGTGGAAACCCAGCTGGCTGGTCAGTGCAAACTGCTCATCTTCAGCTGAAACTGAAAAACATTTTCATTCTGCTCAATCCAGCAGGCTGGAGTGATAAATATTTACAGTTATTTCTTTTCTCCATGCCATTTATTCCTTGGATGCCCCAAAAGGGGGGCTGGGAGAGCTGGGGGTGCTCACCTGGAGAGGAGAAGGCTCAGGGAGAGCTCAGAGCCCCTGCCAGGGCCTGAAGGGGCTCCAGGAGAGCTGGAGAGGGACTGGGGATAAGGGGTGGAGGGACAGGACACAGGGAATGGCTAAAAAGTGAAACAGGCCAGGCTTAGGTTAAATATTGGAGAAAATTTCTCCCCTGTGAGGGTGGTGAGGCTGTAGGATGGGATTCCCAGAGAAGCTGTGGCTGCTCCTGGATCCTGGGATCTCCTGGTGGCTATTCCTTGTTTTTATGGGATTGGGAAGCTGGGCCCTGCCTGCTCTGCTGCATTTTCCTGCTGGGAAGCAAAGAAATCCAAGGCTGTTCCTTTCTGCTATGTGACCCATCCCCTCAGAAAGGGTTGGGGTTTATTTAAAGAAGTGTCCCAGGACAGGCCTGGAGCAGCCTGGGCTAGTGCAAGGTGTCCCTGCCCACGGATGAGTTTTAAGGTCCCTCCCAACCCAAACCATCCAGGGAAATGTGAGTCAGCTGCTTGCAAGCACTGAATTCCCTGGAGAGGCTGCTCCAGGTGAACTCTGTGCATCAGGAACCCTGAGGTGATGCACTGAAGGGTCACACACAGGGGTTTGCTGCTGCTTGAACACACAGAGTGATGCTCAGCTTTAGCTTTTCTGGTTTTCAGATTTAGGGTGTGGGTCTGGGCTTCATATTATGGGATGGTGAGCTCTCTGCACAGAGCAGGGAGACAAAGCAATTCCTGCTCTAGCTGGGCACCAAGGACAAACAATCCAGATCTCAGCCCCAAGGGCATAAACAACATCCCTGATCCTGCCCTGATCTTGTGGAGAGCTGCAACCCCTGATCCTGCCCTGATCCTGTGGAGAGCTGCAATCTTTAACACTCTTTTGAGACAAAGTCTCTTTTTTTCTCTCTTTTGAAGAGAAAAAAGCAAGCAGGATGGGACTTTATGGGCTGGAGCTGTAATTAGACAGTTAACTCCAATATGCAAATGGCCCAAAACTCATAAAAGTGAGAGATCCCATGACCAGCTGTCCATTTTGTGACCATTTTGGTTCCTCTTTGGTGCAGCCCTGGCTGGGCTCTTGTGCTGCCCAAGGTGGATCCACTGAGGCCTCCTAATAAATCCCTGCTTTATTCTTCAGTCTAGTCTCTGTTCTAGGTCAGCCTTCACCAGGGACCATTTTTGCTCAGCCCAGACCAACACCGAACTGCAAACCTGTACTTTAGGGATTTTCTAATCCAGCAGCTCCCTAACAGCCCATCCCCTGCAGGGATTTCACCAGGCAGAGCACTGACCCGTGCTTCAGAGCTGCTTTCAAGCCCCTCCAGCACCACCTCACTCACCCCAAGCAGCTCCACACCACAGCAACCCAAACCCCATTTGCAGCCTGAACCCGAGGCAGGCTCTGCCGAAACCCCACAAAGCTTTTCCCAACAAACCACGGAGGGGGAAAAAAAAAAAATCACCCCCGGAGCGCTCAGCCAAGCTGGTGCACGCTCAGGTTTAAAAATGCTCCGAGCATCTGTTTTCTGCAAACTCCTGCTGTCCGCCCTCACGGATCATTCCAGGCTCTGGGAGCTCTGAGCGCTGCCAAGAGCCTTCCCTGGGCACTCCAACCCAGCATTTCCAAGATCCTCTCTGCCACTTTTCCCAAGCTCCTGCAATTCCATGTGTTCCCAGCTGCTTTTCCAGCTGAACTTTTGGGTTTGAGTGCATTTTTTCCAGGCTCTGATATTCCCTTTCCTCTTGTTTTCCTATTCTAGCAGCACAAATGCTGTAACTGCTTTTCTAATAAATAAACTGCTAATAAACTGCTTTTTTAAAAAATAAAGAGTTATTTTAGGTTTCTAAACCTGTGAGTACCCCCAAAATGCAATTAGCTACAGCGGTCACTGCTGTGCATTTTAAAACATGGAATGCAAAACTATAGAAATTATTAAAAAAAAACGGGTTTTTTTCTTGTTTATTCAAACCAGAACAGGACATTTTGATCTATTTTTCCCCTAGAAAAATGTCTCACAGTGCACATCTCCAACACCAAAAAAAAAAAAAACCCAAAACCCAAGCAGTGCCAGGCATAAACAAATTTTTAACCTGAAGTGAGAATAAACTGCCATGAAAATAAAACCAAAGATAATTATTATTTGAATGATTGGATACTGAATTTCATAGAGCTTTGTTATGTTTAAACAGCCAAGCTCCCTCCTCCAGCTTTAGAGAAGTCAGGATTTGTATTTTGGAATTAACTGGGAAAAAAGTCTGTATTTATTCCCAAATATTCCTGTTTTGAGGAGTTTGAACACACAAAGCCCATGCTCAAACATCCAAAGGATCAGACTGTGGAATCCCACAGCAGCCAGCCCAATTCCAGCCTCCAGAAGGAAGAATTCTGCAGGAAACTTTGAAAAAATAGCAAAAAGGGCTTGGGGTAAGGCAGACCCAAGCTGTGAGGGCTCCCTGTGCTTTGCTGCCCCTCCTGCTTTAATCAAAACCCAACTCTAGAAGAACTGCAATTGTCATGATTAGAGAAAAACACCCCAAAAAATAAAATCTCACTACTGGAGCCAAGCGCAGCACGCGTGTGAATGTCAGGAGCTGCAATAACGACCAAAATGGAAATAAAATCATGAAATAAAACCCACGATGGGCTCAAGGGTGACAAAGCCACCTTGGGCTGGGGACATACAGCAGCAGAAACAGGGGAGATCCTGCCTGGAGGAGGAGGAGGAGGAGGAGGAGGGAGAGAAGCACTGGTGGGGAGGAGAAGAAGAGAACTTTGAACGTTCTGCTCGCTGCTCAGCCCACACCCGGGCTCCAAAAATGCTCACATTTATCTGGGCACCAGGAAAAGGCACAGCAGAGCTCAGGTGCTGAGCAATGAATGAGGTTCAGTGGTCACAAACAAGGATAAAAGCAAAGTTTTTCAAGAAGAAATTCATTTTCAGAATTCAGGATCAGCTCAGCTAATTTTCCTGATTTTATGGTCGCTTTCATGCTGGTTTCTACCAACAGAAAATCCATATTCTGGTTTTAGCCAGCTGGTTCCTTCTCCAGCCATGCAGAGGATGAACTAAACAAGCACCACCTGCATTAATTTGGTTTTATTTTCCCTCATGCCCAGCTTAGAACAACCCAAGCAGTTTTAGGGTTTGGAATGGTGAAGAATTCTCTGCATTTCAGCTTGCTTGCTCCCACTCCAACTCCTGTGTTGCTGTGCTAAAAAACCACTGCAGATTTCCCAGACTGGGGCAGCCCAAGCAGCAATTTCTGACAATAAAATAACCTTTAAATCCCAGCCACTCTGGGGTGGAATCATCACTGCACTGAAGCCTTTGGTTTTCCAGCTGCTTGTTTGGAAATAAAGATATTTCAAAGGTGAAACAATGATGGAAAAATCACGTTTTCCTTTCCTCCATGCTTGGAAGCATTAAGGTGATTTTCCAACAGCTGCCCTGAGAAAGTGCAGTTAAACACAGATCTTCCTGACTGGCTTTTTCCAGCTCTTCCTCCTCATCCTTCCCCATCCCTCCCCCAGTTCCACCAGAACTCTGCTCTGGATGTAAGCCATGAGCAGAAACTGATCATTTTCCCAGCAAAATATTCAGGAAAAGTTCAATTCCTGCTACATTTCCCTGAGATCTTAAGGTCTTTATGCAAGAGCTTTCAAAATAAAGCCACCCGAAAAATAAAACCCTCAAAATAAAAACATCTCAAAATAAAACCTTTTAAAATAAAACCCTCCTCCCAGTTTCAGCAAGATTTAATCCATAGGTCAGCCTGACTCCAAATATTCTGGGTTGCATTAAAGCCTGGAAAGATTACTGGGAATTCAGCAGTGATCTCCTGGTTTTTTCCCACAAACTCTCAGCATTCCAGCGGGGATTTTCTGCTCCAGGTGAGTTCCAACAGGTACCTGGCCATTCCTTCACCACCCCGGCTTGGACTATTCACCTTTCAGCACTCTGATGGTTCCTCATCAATAAAAGATAACAAATTCCTGCCCTTTGGGATCCTCCCTGCCCCTTCAAAGCACACACCCTTAGGTGAGAAGCTGTTTCCAAAGGAATATCCACAACTCGGGAAATGGCTGGACCCGTTCTCCACCCACAGAGGAACTGTTCTGTTTCAGGAAGCTCCCCACGGGCCACTATTTGTTGAAAAAAGCCCAGTTCCTCTGCAAAAGGGCCCTTTTACATTAAAAATGGGGCAGCAGTAAACCTTAGTCACAAAGGTCTCAAAACCTTTCACCTGGCTTGGGGCGCTCCGCCCCTTCCCAAGCGGATCTTCACTCACCTGAAAGCGTGAGCTCCCACAGCACTAAAGAAACCCAAAGGGTTTCTCACCACATCATTAAAAATAACAATTAATCAGCTTCCAGGACACACCAGCCGGCTGCAATCTCCCTCAGTCCAAGATCACTTTGGTGGGGACAAAGCCCCTTTCCAGCTCTCCCCAAAATTCTCTTTTTCACCGACCACCTGAGTGCTGCCAAACGCCAAATGTTTGCAGCGTCCCACAGCCACCGGGGATTGTCACCCCAGCTGCTGGCACCTGACACCTTCCCTGCACCAACACACGACCCATTTCCACTTAACTCCTTCCCTCCCAAGGCTGGAATTTCTCTGGGAACTCAGCAGTGCCACGGGGAGCGCAGAACCGCATTGAACCCACAACTCAGCCCATCCAGCCCCGTTCCCGGATCCCTAAATCCCACACAGCTCCAGCGGGGTGTTCCCAGACTGCCTCACTCTGCAGAGAGCCCCCGGTTTGCACTGCCAGTGCCCAGCTCTGGTTAACAGAGACACAAAGGCCACTGCTGGCTTCACGCTGCAAAACCCGCACGTGCTCAGGGAATAACTCCCACCTGGGATCTTTAGGACAGCATTTCTCCCATCTGGATGTCACTGTCAAACACCCTGAGAGGCTCAGGGCTGGCCCGGTGGCAGGTGTCCCTGCCCATGGCAGGGGGTGGAATGGGATGGGCTCTAAGGTCCCTTCCAAGCCAAACCAGGCCGCGAAATTCCACACTCGTGCGATTCCAGGATTCCCCTGGAGCAAAGAGCCAAGGCCAAATTCCCCTCAACAGCCGCGAAACTCTAGGACTGAATATTACCCGCAGAGCAGAAAGGAAGGCGATAGAAAGGAGGATGAGAGGATGAAGCTACGGTGGGATCGCTGCCGGAGAGAGGCAGGTTTTCCCAGCGGATCCTGCCGCAGGCCGAGCTCCCTCCCTCCCTGGGCAGCGCTGACCGTGATGCTGCACCAGGAGCACACAGGCCTGCCAGGGGCACACAGGCGTTTTCCTCGGCGCTGCGGGATTTCCTCGGAGCGGGAGCTGGGCTGGAGCAGCCTCCTGGCCCCGCTCCTCTCTGCCACTAATTGTCATGCACTTGGCTGCGAGCTCGCCGGGGAGGAGGCAGCCGCGCTGGATTTAGCTCAGCTAGCCTACAAGGAACGGAGAAGGCTTGGGGTGTGGTGGGTTGGTTGTTGCCTTTTTCTTTTTTTTTTTTCCCCTTAATTCCTTCTTTTACTCTCCTATCAGAAGGACCTCTCTAGTTGCTAAGGAACTACGGGCTTTATTGCATTATAAATGATTTAAGGCGGCCCGGCAGATGCAGGTTCAGTAGGCGGGAGGAGATGAGATGTTCCATTTTACCGGCGGCACCAGGCGCCTCAGGAGGAGCCGGGGGGGCCGTGCGTGTCCCCCCCCTTTTCTCCTCCTTCCCCCCTTCCCTGAGGGGCCCCAACTCACCAGGGATTCCCCCCAAACCCGGGCTCGCCCCCCACCCGCGGGGTTGCCCACAGCGCACCCGCCGCCATAGCAACGCGCCCCCCCGCTCCCCCCGCCGCCGCCGCCCTCCCTCACCGTTCTGCGCCGCGGCGGGTCCCGGCAGCAGCGCGGCCGTCACCAGCAGCAGCGAGAAGGCGGCGGGGAGCGGCCCGGAGCGCGGCATCTTCCTGAGGCAGGGGCAGGAGGAAGAGGAGGAGGAGGACGGCGAGGAGGCTGAGGCGGCGGCGGGAGCGGCGGCGGCTCCGTCCGTCCTTCTCCGCCGACCTCCTACCGCAGCGCAGCGCCCGCTCTCGCGAGATCCGCCGGGGGCGGGGGGGGCGGCGGGATAGGGGCGCCCAGGCAGCGGGGAGCTGCCCCTTCCCCTTTCTGCCGTGCCCTCAGGGGCGCCATGGCGGAGGCCGCCTGAGGTAGCCGTTGCTCGGGCACTATGGCAGAGCCCGCCTGAGGGATCCATCCCCTCTGGGACACCATAGCAGAGCCCATCTGAGAGATCCATCCCCTCAGGGACACCATGGCAGAGCCCATCAGAGGGATCCATCCCCTCTGGGACACCGTGGCAGAGCTCGCCTGAGGGATCTATCCCCTCAGAGACGCCGTGGCAGAGCCCGCCTGAGGCAGCCTCACCGCAGGGGCATGGACAGCACCATGGCAGAGCCTGCCTGAGGGATCCATCCCCTCAGAGGCGCCATGGCAGAACCCACCTGAGGGATCCATCCCTTCAAAGCCGCCATGGCAGAGCCTGCCTGAGGGATCCATGCCCTTGAGAGTCCATCCCCTCAGAGACACCATGGCAGAGCCCCTCTGAGGGATCTGTCCCCTCAGGGGCAAGGACAGCGCCATGGCAGAGCCCTTCTGAAGCAGCCTGCCCTCAGAGACACCATGGCGGAGCCCCCCTGGCTGGGATGTGAGAAGCACCACACTCCTTCTCACTTCTGGTCTTTATGGGCTTAAAACACTGGTAAATACAAGGTAAGAGCTGGTATTTGGCTCTGTTCATACTCACTTCAGGAGTTTCTGTGCCTTTCTGCAGGGGCCACAGTGTGTCAGAGGAACACAATTCCACCCCCAATTGTTCAGCTTAAGGTCCACACATCCACAAAACACTTATATAATTTTAAACACCATTCTACCCATCACTTCTGTGCTTCCGCACAAAAGATTTTTCAAGGGCTGTGTCATTTTTGCACAAGTAGGAAACTGAGGCTGCATGAAGCAAAGGTGTTTGCTCCATGTTAGCAGTGTAGTTGTGAGCAAAGAGCACAAAAACTCACTCATGGATGACTGGACAAGCCAGGCATGCTGGAAATCAGCTGTTGGCGAGCTTTGGGTGGCTTTTCTCTATTTTCCTGTCATAAATCACAGATGCCAGGTCAGACTTGCTGCTTGCTTTTGCTTTGTTCTGAGCCCAGCTGATGGTGGGGAGATACGAGGCTTGTAGGAGATTGTGGGACAGACCAGCAGAGAAGGAGACTGCGGGAAAAACCAGCAGAAAATCCTCCAGATCAGATGTTCAGCTTTCCGCAGAGCCCTGCACCACCAGTGAGCCCAAAGTGGGGTGGGCTGGGAAATAATGGGTGGTGACATCCCAAACTGCCTTGGCTTCTTGACTTCTTATCCCTCCTCCTTCACCCTGCCTGACGATCAGCAAACAGACTCCGTCCTTTAATTGCTGCTGTGAGTCACTGAAAGCAAGGATCAGGCACACCTCTTCCATGAAAACCCTGCTGAAATCCCTGCCTGAGCCCCTCAGGCCTTGGGTGAGGATGGCAGGGCCGAGGTCACACGTGAGGAGCAGCAGTTCTGTGGCCGTGTGCTGGTGCTCCACGTCATCCTAGCTGCCCCTGGCTCCCCAGGGATGCCAGGTTTGATGTGCCTCAGAGATTCCACTGCGCTGGAGAATTTCCACGGTGCATTTCCATGACTCACTGTTGGTGCCAGCTGATTCATCTGTGTGACACTACCCTGCTTTTTCTCACCGTGGCGTGGAAACATCCTCTTTGTTTCCCTTCTGTGTGGAACAATCCTGACAGCAGCCCTTACAAACCACACAAAAAGGGGAACAGAGACCCAGAAATCCACTTTTACCCAGCGCTGCCCCTCGCACTGCTCTTTGCACTCTGTTTTCCCAGGATTTTGCTGTAACTCTGCTCCTTGCAGACACCCACTCTCTATTAGGCCTTACCTCCAGTGCCTGTTTTCCAAGTTTGGAAGGAGTGAGCGCTGGAAGCAGGCTCTGGATCTGCTCAGCAATCCTTGCTCCGTAACCATGGCAGCTCAGGGTGACTCACGCTGCCACAGGCCCGAGCCCAACTTAGCAGGAGGAATTTTTTTCCCCCCTGCTCTGCCACCAGCTCGGAGTTTCTCTCCACAGTTGCATAACTCAGCTGTCACTTGTGTTCCTCTGGCTCTGCCCTGCTGTCACCTGCAGCATCCCTGGAAGGTTTCCATTGGAGGTTGTTCCCCAGGCAGGGAACGAAGGCTGTGCACATGAGCCTTCACAAATCCATGGATTTGTGGTCATACAGCACAAAAAAACAGAGCAGAAAGTCCCCGTGGCCAGGAGATGTCCTCATGGGTCTGATCCCGAGTCTCTTGGAGCACAGAAGTCCTACAAATCCCTAAAATTTATAACAAAGTACTCAGGTATGCAGCCATATAAAAAACCCCTCGTGTTGTCCCATGGATGAGGGAGTTCTGCAGGAAAAGGGGATTTGCCAGCCCTAGATCCACCACGGTGGGCTGGTAGTGAGGAAGACCCTGCGATTCCAGCAGATGGAGCCTGAGCAGGGTGATGTGTTTGCCTGGTGTGGGAATGGTGATTCCTGGCCTCAGGAATGCCGGAGAAAACTCAGTTTTCTGCAAAGTTTCCCAATCCCTGGGTTTCCCCTTCAAGCAAGACCCATATGTTCACCTGGAGGGGGGCTCAATTTTTATTATTCTCTGCTTATTCCTTCAGAACGAGGAAGACAGAAAATCGTGGAAGCCAGACAAGCAAAGAGGAAGCAAAAAAACCCCCATTATCAGCAGGAAATTCAGGAGAGTTTCAGTTCTGAGAGAGCAGCAAAGAGGCATCATCCTTATTTTGTGGGGGGATTTGGAGCTTGTCTTCTTACAACTGCAAATGTCTTAGAGTTCCCTGTTTTTGGATGTGTTTAGTGATGTGCTTTGACACTTGAAAGCTTTCACAGCGTGGGTTGGGGTGGGGAGGGTTTCAAGGATCATCCCATTCCACTCCCTGCCACCATTGCACTGTCCCAGGCTGCTCCAAGCCCCGTTAAGCCTGGCCTGGGACACTTTCAGGGATCCAGGGGCAGCCACAGCTGCTCTGGGAATTTCACCCCAGAGCCTCCTCAGCCTCACAGGGAAGAGTTTCTTTGCTTTCCTCATACGGACTCCCCTTCTTTTGAATGTGTTCTGGGCCAGGGCAGAGCGCGTAACAGAGTCCAGCACAAAACTCCTCTTTTGCAGCTGCTCTCAGGGCTGAGAAACCCTGGATAACATCAGATAATGCTCCCACAGGGCCGCTTGCCAGGAAAACAGCGATCCCAAAAGGTAACTGCGACCTCATTAATGGGTATTCATCTCCCCAGAGGCACAATGGCAGCTGGAGAACGACATCAACCCCAGCAGATAACATCGGGGTGAGGCTCCGCAGAGGCCTCATTCACACCCTGCTGCACAGGTGACCCTGCAGTTTTCGTCTTAAACAGCCAGGAAAAAATTAAACTGAACAAAACCCTCGTGCTCTGGGAAATGGGGGAAGGGAGGGCTTGTAAAATCACACAGTGACACGCTCTGAGGGAAAAGAGTCAAAGGCAAAGCTGCTCAAAAAAAAAAAATTTTTTTTTTTTTCCTCAGCAGGAAGCTGAGTTCCCACTTCCCAATCCCGTGGGCTATTCCCAGCCAGTTCCCGTGCTCACAGCTGCTGTGGGCAGTGCTCAGACCGGAGCCACTCCAGGCAGAAATGGCTTTCCGTGCAAAACAAACAAACAAAGGGTGGTTTGGGGCCGGCTGGTTTGGAATGCACACCCGGAGTCTGGGGAGGAATCTCAGCAGGGCTGAGATCAGCTGTTGGGACAGAAAGCTGGAGCTTGCCTGACCTTATTTTCTGCAGGGAAGGAGCAAGAGGGACACAAATCCAACTGCTTTCCCTCATCTCTGACCCAGCCCAAAATTACTTGTCTCCATTGCAAATTCTTCACCCAGCTCAGCCACACTGTAATGTTTTTCTCCACTCAATTTTTAGGGAATGGGGTCCAATAACTCAGCTGTTCCCTGACCTCATTATTACCCTGAGGGAAGGGATAACTTTTGTCGGGAGCAGCTCCTCCCAGCCACGGGCAGCTTTGCTACACCCCAGCTTGCTCCTGCGCGCCAGTGAGGGTCTCCGGGAAGGCACAGGGGGAAAAAACTTGGAACATCTGGAGGAATTTTCAGGATGTGGCTGATCCGGCAGGAGCAGACGGCAGGTGGCACCCCTGGATTAGCACAGGGCTGGCTCCAGCCAGGCTGGGCACTGCCTGCAGCTGGGCTCCTCTCCAAAAAAAAACAGGGATTTGGGCTCTTGTGGTGGCTGCAGGGGCAGCCCCGTGTCCTAGGGAATTCCCCAAGGGACACTTAGGATGTTCCTGTGGAGTTTTAGTAGCCTGGGGTGTGACTGTGGGCACGGGGTGCCCTTGGAGGGGAACGGGAAGGGAAGGGAAGGGAAGGGACAATGCCGTGGCTGGCACGGAAGAAGAGCAGCCAGGAGTCCGCACATGCTGCACAAGAGAGCTCCCTGAGGCTTTGCTGTAATGGCCATCACTGAGCACCAGGATTCCCTCCTGGCTCCTGTCCCACACAGTGCCTGTCCCCAAGGGGTCACTGTGGGGTGCATCGGGCACCAGGATTCCCTCCTGGCTCCTGTCCCACACAGTGCCTGTCCCCAAGGGGTCACTCTGGGGTGCCCAGGGCTGGTTTGGGGACAGGGGACTGCTCCGCGTCGCAGCCATCGATGGGATCTGTGCAGTAATGGCAAGCTGAGCGGCCCCAGCCGCCGCAGGGCGCAGGCAGCCAGGCAGAAAGGCCGATAATCCATCAGCCTAAAGAGCAGTGATTAACATGAAATGAAGACAATGAGCAGCGATCAGTGTGGCAGTGACAGAGGGGACAGCCAGGAGGTCACTGCCGAGCTGGCAGCAGCAGCACCGTGCTGCATCTCATATCTCTTGCGGGGGATGTTTATTTTCCCCAGCCCCTGCAGCTCATCCCGCAGCAGCTCAATCCAAACGAGTGCTATCAGTTGGCCTTGGAAATGATAAATGTCATTTTCCTAGTCCTGCATTAGCCAGGGCTGGTGCTGACCCTAATGGCTCACTCTGATCAACGTAGTGTTCTCTGCTGCCCGGGGGCACATTCCCTTCAGCCAGTGATGCAATAAAAGTGATTTAATGAAATCTGAGGCTCTCTCCTCCCTGGGAGGGTGACACCCAAAACAAACCCCAGCGATGAGAAAGAGCAGGGCCCAGGCAGGGGAGCACTGCTGGATTTTAGTGGCCTGGAGCAGCTTTACCTGGGACCCCCACCCAGCACCCAGCCTCTCCTGTTGCTCCGTGTAGGCCCAGCCCCCGGGAGCTGTTCTTAGTTTGAGCCGGACTCTGCTGCATCCAGCCCAGTTTGGGCTTCCAGCCCAGGAAAGGGCCATTTTCATCATGCTGGGATCTGCAAGGACACGGGTGGGGTGCAAACTGTCCCAAAACTGAGGTGTGATGCACAACCCACATCCTAAAACTTTCTGCCACTGGCTGGGGGTTACCAAAACCCCAAAGTCACCTAGGCCAGCCCAAAATCATTGTTAGAACCCCCCAAAAGCGGAGTCAGGGTTAGATAGGTGCCACATTTTGGGGTGTCTTTGCAGAGCCAGCATTTGGGTTTGCTGATCCTTCCAGCTCGGGGTATTCCACAGTTCTGTGCTCCACTAAGGGCTGGAAATGGGTGAAATTGGGAGAACTGGGTATTTTAGTGTGCATTGGGGACAATGTTTGGCCTTCAGACTCCTGAGAAACAAGCTGAGGAAATTGCAGTGCAGAGGATTGGGAAAAGCTGGATGCACACGGTAAAAGAAAAGCAATTTAGGAAGAGAAGATTTTTTTATCAACAGGAGAAAATGAACAAGAGTGAGTGACCAGACTGGGCTGAATGTCCCAACTGTTTCACCTCCCAAAGCTCAGAGGAGTGACAGGAGGGGAGGTTTAATTGATGGCAAACATTACAGCTGGTGCTGCATTCTCCAGCCTGGGCAGGAGAGACTTTTATAGCAGGGAACACAGGAGCATTGTGAAAGATGACTGTGATTCTTTGGGCATTTCTGGGTTAGATTGCAGCAAAATTGCAGGGAAAAAAAAAAAAAGCAATTTTGCTTTAATCAACTCTCTAGAAAGCCCCGACATAGTGAAGAGCAGAAGGCATCAGAAGATAGGAAATTGTCGGCCTTGCTGGAGCTGAAAGATAAGATTGTACTCCCTCCAGCGACAATAAGAGAAGATAAATTATCCATGGGGGCAATTCAGAGAGAAAATAATGTACAATTAAAGTTGTTTGAATTACACTTTTAGGGAAGCACGAGCACAGGAATGAAACAGCCTCAGTGGAAAAGCTGAAATCTCAGTGGAAAGGCTGAAACCTTCCCATGTGCTTTTATAAAGCAGAACTAGGTGGGGGGAAATAATAAATTTTGGGGGAAAGTTACTTTAACAGAAGATATTTCCCGGAGGGAGGATTGGTTGTGGAAGAGATAAAACTGCCCAATGAACAGAGAACTGCCCCACCTCTAACAGATGTCAATAGAATACACACCACAGCTAAATTTTCAACCTAAGACAATGATAAATTGGGGAGGGCAGAGTTAAAGAAGAGCAAAGGATTGTCTGTGAAAAGGACCCTGGAGGGAGAGGCTGGGCCTGGGGGGTAGAAAAGCAGCTCTGGGCTCAACAGGAATGAGAGGCAGGGCTGGGAAAGGCTGGGAAATGGCAGCAGGGCTGGAAATCTCATCCCTGAGGGGGTTGTGAGAGGCTGGAGAGTGGAAATCTCATCCCTGAGTGTTGTGAGAGGCTGGAGAGCAGCAGCAGGGCTGGAAATCTCATCCCTGAGTGTTGTGAGAGGCTGGAGAGTGGAGCAGGGCTGGAAATCTCATCCCTGCAGCAGCTTTGCCTCTCCAAAGCTGGGTTGGGTGTGGAGCTGGGGCTGTGCAGGAGCAGCTTCACCCTCTGTCCCCATCCAGGGGCTCCAGCACTCGCTGCTGCTCCCTGATGTGAAAAACAATGTTCACTTTTTAGGATGTCTTAAAGTTGATTAAGGGACAAAAGGGATAAAATGCAGTGCTGAGGTGCTTGAGTATTTTCTAAAAGCACACAGTTAACTTAAACCATGTTCTCTATATATTGTTAAATTACAGGGGGTACATACATATTCATAAGAATTTTTACATATCCAAACATTTCTTTGAATTTAGATATTTTGATTAGTTTTAACCTTTGACTTGTCTTCATGCCACCTTATAGATTAAACCAATATATTTTATTTCTTCTTGTGGTTTCATCCTGTTGTATTTTCAGTCTCTGATAACGAGGGTCAATAAATTGTTCTCTTTTTTTGTTGCCCTGTTTTCTGTTTCACTTATCTTGCCTTTCAGATAAAATAATCCCTGAATCTGGGAAGTCACCTAATTATTTTACACCATTTTCTGAGTTAGTTACATGAAAAAGCATTTTAAGATTTGACAGTCTTTATTTTGCTATATAATCTAAAATATTATATATAACACTACTATTTATAGAAGCTATTCAGTGCATACATAAACTGACAGATTATACTCTATCAAAAGCAGTAATTACAAACTGTACTGTATCAGGATTTTTGTGATCAATAATAACTTGCAAAAGCTAACACATAAATGCAAAAGCCAATAACTACATTTGTTATTTATAATACAGGGATCATGGGAATGACTTCCAAACTTTGGGAAAACCCCGCTGGTGTTGGGTGCAGAGGTTATTCCAGGCCTTGCTGACACCTGCCCTTCTCTGGGCTATGTTTGAGCAAACAAGCAGAGTGCAAAGGTTAAAAAAAGCTCTGTGTTTCCATGGAGAGCTGCCCTGGTTGGAAAATGCAAGATGTGGCTGGGGTGTGGGTTCTGTTGCCATCTGTGGGGCAGTTATGCTCTGTTCATTGGGCAGTGTTCTTTATCTCTTCCATGGCCCATCCTCCCTCCAGGAGATCTCTTCTGTTAAAGGGCCATTAATTATTAATTATCTTCTGTTCATGGGCCATGAATGTCACTGAGTAAGGCAGGGCTGTTTTGTGTTACTGCATTTTTCTTTCCCCTAACAAAGAACTGTTATTCCTGCTCCCATAGCTTTGCCTGAGAGCCCCTTAATTTCAAAATTACAATAATTCAGAGGGAGGGCGTTTACATTTTCCATTTCAAAGGAGGCTCCTGCCTTCCTTAGCAGACACCTGTCTTTTCACACCAAGACAAAAGGTGAAATAAGCTCTGTGTTTCCATGGAGAGCTGTCCTGTGTGTCCCTGTGTTCCCAGGGGACTGTGGCCTATCCCCAGGCACGTCCCTGCCCTGGAGCAGCCAGCTGATGGTGAGTGGGTGTGAAAAACACGCTCACTCTCCACTGAAAATTTTAAACGTTTAATAAAGGACAGTAGGATACAAGGATGATAGAGCAAAGGTTATTACTGTGAAAAACATGTTCACTCTCTTGAGAAAATGTAAAAAGTTACAGGCTGATGTAATTAAAGGTATTTAAGGGGTATCCCCAAAGATAACAGGGTGCTCTTGGCTGATGCCACAACTTTTGCTCTGTGGTCCTTGTCTCCTACTGGCCTTCATTAAACTTTTTACATTTTCACAGGAGAGTGAATGTGTTTTTCCCATTCTCCCTTCCATGCTGGCAGCTGCCTCAGAGGAAGGGGGAATGAGGAGGAGGAGGAGGAAGAGGAGGCGGAAGATGCTGAGCTGGAGCAGCCACTTTGGGAAGGGCTTTTCTTGGAAAAAAGCTCTGTGGTGTGTGCCACGGGGTGGGCTCCAAAAATAAGTGAGCCTGGCAATGCAGTGTGCTCACAGTCAGCTGTTTGGGTGTTGTTTGTGAGGGTCCCAGGACGAGGGAAGAGATGAATCTGACTCCATATTTCTTAGAAGGCTGATTTATTTATGATATTATATGAAAGGAAAATTATATACTAAAACTATACTTAAACTATACAGAAAAGATACAGACACAAAGCTAGAAAGGAATGAATAATAAAACCTTGTGACAGATCAGAGAGTCCAACACAGCTGGACTGGGATTGGTGATTCAGTCAAAACAATTCACATGGAGCCAATCAAAGATGCACCTGTTGGTAAACAACCTCCAGACCACATTCCAAAGCAATCAGATAATTATTCCTTACATTTCTTTTCTGAGGCTTCTCAGCTTCTCAGGGGAAAAATCCTGGTGAAGGGATTCTTCAGAAAATATCATGGGGACAGTCAGCTGCTCCACGAGCAGCAGCACGGGGTTATTCCATCCCCAGGCTCCCTTCCGTGGGATCAGCCCTTTCCCACTGCTGGGGTAACTGGGACAGCCACAGGGGCTGGCTGGGCTGGGGCTGCAGGGGCAGCACTGGCTGCCTGGCTCCGGCTGAATTCCCAGCCAAGCTGTGGGAACCCTCAGCTTCCAGAGTTTCACACTCCAGGGTTTGGTGGGAGAGATGCACCCGGCTTTGCTGGGAGACACGGCTGGAGAGCGAGACAGGCGGTGTCCCACTGCGGGGACACCCCCAGGAGTCTGGGCCTTGCAGATGTGGCCGTGTGTCCATGCATCCGTGTGTCTGTGTGCAGCCTGGCAGCAGGACGTGCCTCTGGGACAGTGGGATGCAGGATAGGGCAGTGTGTCCATTTGTCTGTGTCCGTGTGTCCGCGTGCAGCAGGATGTGCCTCCAGAGCAGTGGAATGCAGGGCAGTGTGTCTGTGTGTCCGTGTGCATCAGGATGTGCCTCTGGAGCAGGGGAATGCAGGGCAGTGTGTCCGTGTGTCTGTGTGTCCGTGTGCAGCAGGATGTGCCTCCGGAGCAGGGGAATGCAGGGCAGTGTGTCCGTGTGTCTGTGTGTCCGTGTGCAGCAGGATGTGCCTCCGGAGCAGGGGAATGCAGGGCAGTGTGTCCGTGTGTCTGTGTGTCCATGTGCAGCAGGATGTGCCTCCGGAGCAGTGGAATGCAGTGTGGGACAGGGCTGTGTGGCCATGTGTCTGTGTCCATCTGTCTGTGTGTCTGTATGTCCATGTGCAGCCTGGCAGCAGGATGTGCCTCTGGGGTAGCGGGATGCAGAGTAGGGCAGTGTGTCTGTGTGTCCATATCCGTGTGTCCAATGTCTGTGTGTCTGTGTGCCCTTGTGTCCATGTGTCCGTGTGCAGCCTGGCAGCAGGATGTGCCTCTGGGGCAGTGGGGTGCAGTGTGGGACAGGGCAGTGTGTCTGTGTGTCCGTGTGTCCATGTGCAGCAGTACACACAGCAGGATTTGCCTCTGGAGTGTAGGATGCAGGACAGGGCAGGGCAGTGTGTCTGTGTGTTCATGTGCAGCAGGATGTGCCTCTGGAGCAGTGGGATGAAGGGCAGTGTGTCCATCTGTCTGTGCATCTGTTTGTCCATGTGCCTGTGTTTGTGTGTCCATGTGTCCGTGCACAGCAGGATGTGCCCCAGGATCCCTCACGGCACACGGAGCGCTCTGCCAGGCGCTGTGTGATGCTGCTGGCACGTCCCGGGTCCTGGGCAGGAGCCAGGAGCAGATCTCCAGAGGACATGGGGATGCACCTCGGCCTCAGCCCCTGGTGGGAGAGACCTTAACCACATCCTGCCCGGGCAGAGCCACCTCCTGCTGTCCCAGGTGCTCCCAGCCCTGTCCAGCCTGGCCTTGGCACTGCCAGGGGAGCCACAGCTGCTCTGGGCAGCCCTGCTTTAGGAATTGGGCAACTTCAGGTAACTTTAGGGTAAACAGAAGTGTAGGGTGAGGCCTCCAGGTGTGCCCGCAGACAGGGAGCAGCGCAGGCCCTTCGTCCTTACCCTGTGCCAGGTGGCACTGGCTGCCCTGGCCGTGGCAGCTCCCTCACTGCTGACAGCTCTCTGAAGTGCCATGTGGCTGGGCCGTGGTGTCCCCGCTTCCCTGGGGACGTGGTGACCCCGTGGGCACTGCCAGCTGTTTGTCCTGCCTGGCTGCCCCTGCTCTGCAGCGAAAAGGAGTTTGTTTGTTGTAGCACCGTGGGGTTTGTAGTTTATTGAAGACAAGACCTCAAAAGACCTCAAGGAAAGGTTTTAGAGATAACAGCTCTTTTTTTCCCAAGCCCTGAAGGGATGAAAGCCACGCTGGAAGCGATCTTTGCCGGGCCAAAGAAAAAAGGCTGGTGGCTTTTCTCTGATAACAAAATACCTGGCTGATACTTACAGATAGCTGGGCTGTCTGAGCTGAATTCATTTCCTGGGAGATCAAAACGCTGCACGTGCTTTGGGACTGGAGCAGGAACCTCTGGCTCCTTCCTTCCTGCTGTTCTGGGAATTTCAGCTTTGCCAGGTGGATGTTCCTGCTGCCTTCCAGGCTGGCTGCAGGGGCTCAGGGGGATGACAGCACCCAGGGGTGATGCCTTTGGGGGAGAAGGTCTCACATTTCTTCAGTCTGGGGGGGCTAAATCTGTGGGAAATGGATTTACAGAAAATTCTCACAGCCTGACTGTGACAATCGCCAATCACTTGTTTTTAAAATTTTAAAAGTTGAATAGTAATAAAATGGTTATAAAAATAGTAATATAATTGGAGTAATAAAAATTTGGACAATTACCATTAAGACAATATGAAACAATAAAAACAAAGAGTTACAGATGTCTGGGTACTTCTTTGTGGGCAAAATAAGCTCGAAAAAGGACCCACATTAACAGAGCATTAACCCTTAAAAACAACAGCCTGTTGCATGTTCATACACATCATACATGATGCATAAATTCCATTCAAAGACAGGATTCTGTCTGGTCACTGTCCACTTCTTCCTTTGAATCTTGACAGAAGAAGTTGGTTTTTTCTGATAATGGAGCAATAAAGTCTTTTTCTCTGAAAGATTTAGGTGTCCTGTGGCTGCTATCTCGCTGTGAGTCCCTCTTTAAAAAAAAGTACCTTACCTAGCACACTTTCTATTTTAACATTATGCTATAACCTAAAACTATGTTTAACACACTACTTAAGGAAATTAATACAGCATAACTTTCTAACATAACCCGTACAATATTCATTTTAATATTTGCAAAAGGCCAATCATAAAATACACATTTTTCACAGTGACAGAAAGCTCACATATCTGTGTGCAAACCTTGAGATAAGAAATGCTGACTGAGAAATGCCATGGAATAGGACAGACATTGTTGAGAGAGAAATGGAACTAGGAACAAGTTTCAAAGGATGGCCTTGCAAGTAAGACTAGATACTTTAGAGAAATAAAACTATGAAAGATGCATTTTAGATTGGCTTTGAGGCATTTACAGCATGGTGTGACAAAAGCTGATAGGCCAAGAAATGCTTATAATGTAATCAGGAATATTTGGCTTCTGATTGCAATGGCATGAATTATTACATATCTATTGTCTCACCCTTCTCACGAGACTGAAAATGGAATAAAAGTTTTTAAAACAACTCTCAGTTGCCCCATCTCTGGGTCAGAAAAAGGTTAAATCTGACAAAAATCCACTTTTTTTTTGCCTTCTCCCTGCTGTCCTTGCTGGCTGTGGGGTGCTGGGGGGAGGACGTGGGGAGGAAGCAGGAGGAAAAGAGACGGGAAAAGGAAATTTTCCATGCCTGGGGGAGGGAAGGGCTCTGCATGGAGCACAGCTGGCTCCTCATCCCTTCATTCTCCAGGAACAGAGGAGCTTTTCATTCTGGAAAAGCCTCTGAGAAAGGGCACAGCTCTCTCCAAGGAGCAGGAACGGCCTGGGCTGACATTGCCGAGAGAGAGGTGTCACATTCACATTTTCTGCAAAATCCCTTCGCCCAGGATTTTTCTCCTGGGAAGCTGAGAATCCTCAGAGAAAAATGAAAAGATAATAATGAAACTCGTAACTCTTTCCAGAGGCTGACCCAGCCTGGCCCTGATTGGCAAAGAGTGAAAATAACTCACAGCAAAAACTAATCAAACAATCACCTGTGGGTAAACAATCTCCAAACACATTCCAAAGGAGCCAAACACAGGAGAAGCAAATGAGATAAGAATTGTTTTCCTTTTCCTCTGAGGCTTCTCAGCTTCCCAGGAGAAAAATCCTGGGCAAAGGGATTTTTCCAGAGAATGTGAGTACCACAATCCTTTTAAGAAATCCCTGCTTTATCCTTGAGCTCAGCCTAGTCTCAGTTCTAGCTCAGCCTTCCCAAGGCATCACTGGTCACTCCTGAGCGTTCTGGAAAGGGAGGAAATTTGGGAATGATCCTCCTGAGCCCCAGATCCCAACTGTGGAAAGCAGAGCTGTGCAGCATTTCCATGGTGATAATGGGAATTTTCACCAGCAGAAACAGTCCTGATCCACAGAGCTGCTCCTGGGTGTGTCCCAGCACCTCCCTCCTGCCCCGACTGAATCCTGGCCTTATTTTTTGCAAGAATTATTTTGCAAGAATTAACCTTGCAAACCCCAGCCCTGTGGGTTTTTGGCTCATTTTTATGCACATTTTTGGGTCATTCTTATGCACATTTCTTCTCCCCACACACCTGGACTACTGCAGGCTTTGAGGAAGGAAAATAATCCAAAAAGAATCATTTGGGATGGAGACATCCCCAGCTGAAATTCCCCCCGGAAGCTTTTGCATTGTTAATTATGAGCAGCATGGGTTTTAATTCTGAGCGTGTTTTGGTGTTAAAACCTGCTTTTGTTTCCAACCTTTTTCATTTTTCCTGAGTTTTAAATTTTTGTTTTGTGTTTCTGTTTAACCCTCACAAATCTCCAGGTGCTCAGAGCTCCCTTTGTGCCCCAGGAGCCGAGCAGCTGAGAAATCAAAGCTGTGCTGCTGCTTTTACCAGCGGGACTGGGGGGACAGGGGACAAAATCAGGGCTCTGGGCTGGTGGGGAGCCCTGCCCTGGGCACTGCTGCCAGCTGATGTCTTTTGGGGGGGATCTGTGTGGTTTTGGGGGATTTATGTCTTTTGGGGATGATTTATGTCTTTTTGGGGGGGATTCATGTCTTTTTTGGGGAGATTTATGTCTTTTTTTTGGGGGATTTATGTCCTTTTTGAGGGACTTAGGTCTTTTTGGTGGGACTTGTGTCTTTTTTGGGGGAATTTATGACTTTTTTGGGGGGATTCATGTCTTTTTTGGGGGGATTGATGTCCTTTTTGAGGGACTTAGGTCTTTTTTGGGGGGAATTCATGTCTTTTTTTGAGGGATTTATATATTTTTTGGGAGGATTTGTGTCTTTTTTGGGGGGATTTGTGTCTTTTCGGAGGATTCCTGTCTTTTTTTAGGGTGATTTATGTCTTTTGGCGGGGAATTTATGTATTTATGGGGGGGTTGTCTTTTGGGGGGGATTTATATCTTTTTGGGGGGATTTGTATCTTTTTTTTGGGGGGGGGGTTAATGTCTTTTTTTGAAAGGGATTTATGTCTTTTTTTTTTTTTATGGAATTCCCTGTGTCCCCTCCTTCTGTTTTAAAAACCTTTATTCCATTTTCAATCTCATAAAAAAAGTAAAACAAATTTTACAATTCGCACCATCACAATCAAACCCCAACTATTTCCTAATTACAAAACATTATAAATAGACTATAAATATATATGAATAAAATATAGAAATATATATATTTTATATATATATATATAAATAAAATATAAAACTTTACCACACCCTACTATAAATACCTGAAAACCAATCATCTAAAACTACCCCTCATAAATCCTACTTCATCTTTCATCATTCCATTTCTCTAAAGCATCTAATCTTATTTATAAAACTATCCACTAAAACTTTTTTTTTTTCCTCTCAACAACATCCATCCTATTCCCTAACATTTCTAGATCACCATTTCTTATCTCAAAGTGTGTATATGTGCAAAATCCTCTCTTGCCTGCCGGAGGAAAAAAAACAACAACATGGAATGGTTTAAATATAACAGCTCTGGGGTTATTTTAACTCTCAGCTTTCCATTTTCAGCTCTCCCTTCCGATCTGTATCTTTTTTTGGGGGGTTAATGTCTTTTTTTGAAAGGGATTTTTGTCTTTTTTTTTTTTTATGGAATTCCCTGTGTCCCCTCCTTCTGTTTTAAAAACCTTTATTCCATTTTCAATCTCATAAAAAAAGTAAAACAAATTTTACAATTCGCACCATCACAATCAAACCCCAACTATTTCCTAATTACAAAACATTATAAATAGACTATAAATATATATAAATAAAATATAGAAATATATATATTTTATATATATATATATAAATAAAATATAAAACTTTACCACACCCTACTATAAATACCTGAAAACCAATCATCTAAAACTACCCCTCATAAATCCTACTTCATCTTTCATCATTCCATTTCTCTAAAGCATCTAATCTTATTTATAAAACTATCCACTAAAACTTTTTTTTTTTTCCTCTCAACAACATCCATCCTATTCCCTAACATTTCTAGATCACCATTTCTTATCTCAAAGTGTGTATATGTGCAAAATCCTCTCTTGCCTGCCGGAGGAAAAAAAACAACAACATGGAATGGTTTAAATATAACAGCTCTGGGGTTATTTTAACTCTCAGCTTTCCATTTTCAGCTCTCCAGCTCTGGGTGTTGCAGCTTTCCCCTGCAATCAAGGGGGTGAGGAGCTTCCTGTGCTCCGCAGCCAGGAAAGGCCCAAAGCACCCTCACTTTGGGGGTCCCTTTCCAGTGCCAGGGCTCCCAAAATTTTGGGGTTTTCCCTCTCTAGTGGTTTTGGTTTGCTAATCTGAGATTTCATTTGATATGAAAAAGCAAAAAATTATTTTTTGATTTTTCAAATTTGAGATCAAAATTGAAAAATTGAGATTTCCCAAAAAAAAAAAAAAAAAAGGTTTTTTTGTTTTTTTGGGTTTTTTTTTAACCTCTAATTTGAGGTTAATTTAGGTTAATTCCCTAAATACCTCCTGTGCTTTTGCCCAGCACGGGGCAGGGAAATCATTAACCAGGATGTTCCTGGGAAGCAGGCTGGGCATCACCTGGCAAATTCCAGCTGCCTCTCGTCCTCCCCACAGGAGATGGCTCAGCCTTCCTGCCTGCTTCCCTGCACCTCATCCTGAATCTGAGGTCTCCAAAATCCCAAATTTGAGATCTCCAAAATCCCCGGTTCTGTGCACCTTATCCTGACTTTGAGACTTCCAAAATCCTGAATTTGAGACTTCCAAAATCCCGAATTTGAGATCTCCAGAATCCCAAATTTGAGATCTCCAAAATCCCTGGTTCTGTGCACCATGTCCTGACTTTGAGGTCTCCAAAGTCCTTGCTTTCCTGCACCTCATCCCAAATCTGAGCTCTCCAAAATCCCTTGTTCCGTGCATCTCATCCCAAACTTGAGATCTCCAAAATCCCAAATTTCAGATCCCCAAAATCCCTGGTCCCATGTATCTCATCCTGACTTTGAGATCTCCAAAATCCCGAATCTGAGATCTCAAAAATCCCTGGTTCTGTGCACCCCAGTCCCCTGGGGCTGCGTGTCCCACCTTTGAGGGCCCCACCTGGCCCCATGCACCCCATTTCCTCAGCCCTGTGCACCCCAACATTCCCTGCCTCTGTGTACCCCAATCCTCTGCATTGCTGTGTCCTGCTCCCCTGGCTCCCGGCACCCCAAATCCCAGGCTCAGGGTGTACCCAGTCCCCTGGCTCCCTGCACCCCAGTCCCCCAGCTCTGTGCCCCCAGTGCCTGTACCCCAACCCTCAGGTTCCCGACACCCCCAATCCCTCTGGCCTGGTGCCCCCCAACACCCACGGCTCTGTCAACCTCAGTCCCTAATTCCCAGGCACCCCAATCCTTGGCTCAGTGCTCCCTAGTCCCCCTGCTCAACACTCCCCAATCCTCCTCTCCAGGCTCCCCAATGCCTGGCTCCAGGCTCCCTGTTCCCCATTCCCGGCTCCCCAGTCCCCTGGCTCCGTATTCCACTCCAGGCTCCCCAGTCCCCTGGCTCCGTGTCTCTCCAGGCTCCCCAGTCCCCATTCCCAGCTCCCCAGTCCCCATTCCCGGCTCCCCAGTCCCCTCGCTCCGTGTCTCTCCAGGATCCCCAGTCCCCATTCCCGGCTCCCCAGTCCCCTGGCTCCGCGTCTCTCCAGGCTCCTCCCGCCGTTCCCGGCAGGAAGCGCTCTCCGCCAATCGTGCCGGGGCCGCCGCCCGCCGCCCGCGCTGCCTCCGCCGCGGGCCCGGTGAGTGCCGGGGTTCCGGGGGTCCCGCGGGGCGGCTCCAGCCCGGGGGAGCCGCGGGGCCGCCCCGCTGCGCTGCCGCTCCCGCGGGCCGCGGCTCGGCGCCGGGCGGGGTTCCGGGCCGGACGGGGGGAGCGAGGAGGGAGGGAAGGTGGGAGGAATGAATGGGGCTCCCCCGGGGGGTTCGGGGAGCCCCGGGGGGCTGCGGGGAGTCCCCCCGACCCCCGAGGCGCAGGCGGGGGTGGGTGCGGGGAGGGTGACACCCCGGGATGCTCGGAGATCCCACTGGAAGCTCCTTCTTGGCTGTCCGGGGCTGAAGGCGGCCCGCGGTCCCGGGAGGAAGCGCTGGTTCCCCTTTTCCCCGCCGAGACAAGGGAGAGCCCGCCCAGCCTTCCTCCGCCCGCCGGGTATCCCGAGTCCCAGTCCCTTCCTCCCGGCAAGGATCACCCCGAATGCCAGTCCCTTCCTCCCGGCAAGGATCACCCCGAATCCCAATCCCTTCCTCCCGGCAAGGATCACCCCGAATCCCAATCCCTTCCTCCCGGCAAGGATCACCCCAAATCCCAGTTCCTTCCTTCTGTCAAGTATTGCACCCCAAATCCTCATTCCTTCTTCGTTCCCATTATTGCACCCCATGTCCTTGTCCCTTCCTCCCGGCAAGGATCACCCCAAATCCCAGTTCCTTCCTCCCGGCAAGGATCACCCCAAATCCCAGTCCCTTTCTTCTGTCAAGTATTGTCACCCCAATTCCTCATCCGTTATTCCTTTCCAGTATCACCCCAAATCCCTTCCTCCTTCCCGGTATTGCACCCCAGATCCTTGTCCCTTTTGTCAAGTATTGCACCCTAAATCCTCATCCCTTCCTCCTCCCAATATCACCCCAGATCCTCATCCCTTCTTCCTTCCCAGTATCCCCCCAAATCCTCATCCCTTCTTCCTTTCCAGTATTGCACCCCAAATCTTCATGACTTCCTCCTCCCAGTATCACCCCAAATCCTCATCCCTTCCTTCTGCCAAGTATTGCACCCCAAATCCGTGTCCCTCTCCAGGCTCCCCAGTCCCCATTCCCGGCTCCCCAGTCCCCTGGCGCCAAGTATTGCGCCCCTAATCCTCATCCCTTCCTGCTTCCCAGTATTGCACCCCAAGTCTTTGTCCCTTCCTCCTTCCCAGTATCACCCCAAATCCTCATCCCTTCCTCCTGCCACGTGTCCCCCCGAATCCTCGTCCCTTCCTAGCCCCAAACACCCCACCCTGAGCCCCCGGTGGGATTTGGGGGCCGTGTCCCACCTTTCCACAGCCCATCCCCACCGAGCCCCACGTGGGCATTGCTGCTGCACACCCACAACTTGAGCAGGGACTAAAAATAGTCCTGAGCAGAGCCCGGCTCTTGGCTCAAGGAGAGGGGCAGAGGGGGGGCTGACCCAGATACCCCAAAAATTAAATTTTTACTTAGTTTCCTGCTCTGAAATAATCTTTCCTTAGTTCACTTAGGGAGAGAAGTCTTTCTGTTGATGTTATGGAGATTTTTGGGAGGAAGGAAGTCAGTTCTCTCGTGGCTCTTTTACAAATATCACCAAATATCATCGAATAGCAGCTGCCCAGGGAAATTTATTATTTGAAATTTATTATTTGTTATCCTGAAGCCCCTCTTGTTTCCTACAAGCCTTCCCACAGCTTGTTTATGGGTTATGTTCACTGGTGGGCTATTGCTTTAAGGATGAGCTGTTTAAAGGTAAAAGTTCTCACTATCTATCTCTAAAATCATCTTCATCCCTGAGAACAGAGATTTCTTTTTTTTTCCTGAGGGCACAGGGTTTCATCACTCTTTTCTTTTTCTCTCTTTAAACTTTTCATGGGATCACAGCTGCCTTAACATCTGCTTATTTTAGTATGGAGGTCTTTGCTCAATATTAATCAAACCCTTCATCTCCCAATAGTTCCATGCATTATAGGGAAAAAGAGTCTTTTT
Source organism: Onychostruthus taczanowskii (assembly GCF_017590055.1). Lineage (NCBI taxonomy): Eukaryota > Metazoa > Chordata > Aves > Passeriformes > Passeridae > Onychostruthus > Onychostruthus taczanowskii. The sequence goes on along the minus strand of NW_024503679.1, from coordinate 425,553 downwards.
CTTTATAGCTTACAAGAGGATTTTAACCCTAAAATTAAGGCATCTCCTCATCCCTCCCATCTGGGACTTCTTTTTCATCAATGTCTTCACGTTGTTCTTTTATGTCTTGTTCCTTCCTCTCACTGGAGGGAGGATTGAAGCCCTGAAAGGGTTAACATCTTCCTTGGGGCTTGGGTCACTGGGAGGCCAGGATTTCTCCCTGGACCCTGGGTGTTTCCTTGACACCTCGGGGGATAATTTGGGATTATAAAAAACCACGGAAAGGGTGAGGTGAGGTTCTGAGGGATTTAATTATTCCATGGCTTTCTGGAGGGAGGTTTTTGTGGGATTCTTTCTGTTACAATTTGATGTCTTGGAGATCCCTCCGCAGTCGTGGGGAAACTGAGTCACGGCAGCAGGAGGGTTGGGGACACGGGTGTCCCTTTCCTGTGACTCCCTGAGCCGGTCTGGCAGGAGCTGTAGGGTCACTGTAGGGCAAAGAGGATTTGTTCAATGTCCCCAGGAGAAGGGGACGGTTCCAGGGGGGATGAGTTGGGGTTTTCCTCTCCCCCATTGTCCTTTCCCTCCTTCCCGGCTGCCTGGGATGGGTCTATTTCCTGTGACTCCCTGAGCCGGTCTGGCAGGAGCTGTAGGGTCACTGTAGGGCAAAGAGGATTTGTTCAATGTCCCCAGGAGAAGGGGACGGTTCCAGGGGGGATGAGTTGGGGTTTCCCTCTCCCCCCATTGTCCTTTCCCTCCTTCCCAGCTGGGATGGGTCTGGTTGGGAAAAGGTTGGGACAGGGGTGGGAAAAATCCTGGAGTGTTCGCTTTGCCTCGTGCTGGGGAGGGAAGGAGAGGGAAAGCGCTCCTACGGCTCTTGGGATAGAAACAGGCCTCAGTTTCCCCCATTCTGTGTGCCTCAGTTTCCCCCATTCCCTGTGCCTCAATTTCCCCTTGTGCCTCAGTTTCCCCTTTGTGCCTCAGTTTCCCCCATTGCCTGTGCCTGTTTTCCCTTTGTGCCTCAGTTTCCCTCTATACCTCTGTTTCCCTCTTACCTCAGTTTCCCGCATTCCCTGTACCTCAATTTCCCCCATTCCCTGTGCCTCAGTTTCCCTCTATACCTCTTTCCCTCATCCCTCAGTTTCCCCTTGTGCCTCAGTTTCCCCCATTTCCTGTGCCTGTTTCCCCCTTTGTGCCTCAGTTTCCCCTCGTGCCTCAGTTTCCCCGTGGGAGCTGAGCCGAGCCACCCTTTGGCACTGCCATTGTCCCAAGTAAAGGGGATTTAGGGAATGGTGCCACAATTGTTCCTACTGCACCCCAGGAAAGCCGTGCCCTGACCCCACAGGGGTGGCAGTGCCGGTGCCAGGAGCTCTGGGCAGGGGCCTTGGCATGGGATGGCACAGGGAGGGGACAGGGAGGGGACACAGCGGCACCCGGGGATGGGATGGGACAGGGAGGGGACAGAGAGGGGACACAACGGGACCCTGGGATGTGCTGGGACATGGAGAGGACTCAGGGGAACCCTGGGATGGGATGGGACAGGGAGGAGACACAGCCGGACACGGGGATGGCATGGGACAGGGAGAGGACAGGGACAGGACACAGCGGGACCCTGGGATGGGCTGGCATGGCCCAGGGAGGGGACAGTGCGGGACCCGGGGATGGCCAGGGAGGGGACAGGGAGGGACCCGCAGTGGCGCTCTGCCCGGAGCTGTTCCTGCCGCGGGTCACGCGGCTCCTCGGGAATGCGGCGGGGCCGGGCACTCTGCCCTCACTCCCGCGCGTCCAGCTCCGCTCTCATTCCCCTTCTCCGGGCACCCATCCCGGGGCTTCTGCCTCCCTGCGGGCGGGGCTGAGCCTCTCGGCCCCGGGGCTGCCGGGAATCCTCAGCCCTGTCCCTTGGAGCTGCTCCCGATGGGCTTGGAGCGAAATCCCGGCCCCTGGGAGCTCCTCTTGGAGCATGGGGCTGGAGCGGATAGGAGCGGATAGGAGGGGAGGGAAGGGAAGGGAAGGGAAGGGAAGGGAAGGGAAGGGAAGGGAAGGGACTCACAAGCCACAGCTGCTGCCACCAGCTCCATCAGTGCTGGGAATGCAGCGATCCCTTGGAACGTGCCAGGCTGGAGCTGAATCCCTTCCCGTGGTGTCTGATGGGGTGGTGCTACCAGGAATGGCTGGTGTGGGATCCCCAGGATCCCTGGGAATGACTGCAGTGGGATCCCTGGGAATGGCTGCCATGAGATCCCCAGGAATGGCTGCTGTGGGATCCTTGGAAATGACTGGTGTGGGATCCCTGGGAATGGCTGGTGTGGGATCCCTGGGAACGCCATGGGATCCCTGGCCTGTTCCCTTCCCTCGCTCTGTCCCTCCATCCCAGCACCATCCCAGCCTTTCCTTGTGTTTTCCCCCAGTGCAGGATTCCCAGAAGGATCCTCCTGCCGGGATTCCCGCTCCTGCTCCCTCATCCCGGCTCTTCCCGTGCCAAGGATGCCCTTCCCGCTGCTCATCCTGGCACTCGGCCTGGCAGGTGAGTGGGGCTGGTGGCAGCGCCCCGCAGGAGATGTCCCAGTGCCACCCGTGTCCCAAGAGAGCCGTGCCCCGAGCTGGCATCTCCTGGATTGGTGCTCCGTGGGGTGACAGCCTCGGGTGGCAGCTCCTGGCAGGGGACAGCTCCTTCCTGCCACGGGATCACTCAGTCCTGGTGGATCCCCGTTCCCAGGAGCGCTGTTGGCAGTGCCAGCTCAGTTCCAGCCAGGCTGGCTCCCGGAGTTTATTACCTGGACAGAGCCGAGGTGTTTGGGATGTGCCCGGAGCCAGGCCGGCTGTGAGCCCGGTGCCCTCTCCCTGCCCGTGTCGGGGCCTGGCACGGCCCTGCCCGCCCTCCTCATCCTCCCAGCACGGCGTCTTCCCAAAAATTCCCTGTGCCATCCCTGCCCTCATCACCTTGCGGGATGTGTTGGCCATGGGAAGGGACTGAAATTGTGCCAGGGCACTGGGAAGGGACTGGAATTGTGCCATGGCAGTGGGATGGAGCTGGAATTGTGCCATGGCAGTGGGATGGGGCTGGAATTGTGCCATGGCACTGGGATCAGCTGGAATTGTGCCAGGGCACTGGGATGGGGCTGGAATCATTGCATGGCACTGGGATGTGTGCCATGGCACTGGGATGGGGCTGGAATTGTGCCATGGCACTGGGATGGGGCTGGAATTGTGCCAGGGCACTGGGATCAGCTGGAATTGTGCCATGGCACTGGGATGGGGTTGGAATCATTGCATGGCACTGGGATCAGCTGGAATTGCACTGTGCCACCCCGGCTGGCACTGTGCTGGAGCACTGGTGCCACCTAGCGCTGCCAGCCTGGCCAGGGCTGGCTCCTCCTGGGGACCGTGTCCCCACCGCTACCACCAGCCATCCTGTCCCCCTGGGGACAATCCGGGCTCCGTGTCCCAGAGCAGGTTTGGGTGCCCATGGCAGCTCCTGGCAGCTGAAGGTGCCCCAGTTTGGTGCTGGATGTGGGATTGTCCCCCTTCCAGCCGGGTGGCATGTCTGGTGACAATCCTGGGATGCCACCTGCCTGCATGTCCCTCCCATGTGTCCCTTCCATGGGCATCCCTCAGTTTTCTTGGATGTTACCCAGATTTGGGTGCTCCTGGCAGCTTAGGTGCCCCAGTTTGGTGCTGGATGTGGGACTGTCCCCTTCCCATCAGCGTGGCACGTCCAGTGACAATCCTGAGATGCCACCTGCCCATGTGTCCCTTCCATGGGCATCCTTCAATTTTCTTGGATGTTATCCAGGTTTGGTGCTCCTGGCAGCTGAAGGTGCCTCTGGTTTGTCTGGGATTGTCCCCCTTCCATCAGGGTGGCATGTCTGGTGACAGTCCTGAGATGCCACCTGTCCATGTGTCCCTCCCATGGGCCTGCTTGGGTGTTATCCATATTTGGGTGCCTGTGGCTGCTCCTGGCAGCTGAAGTTGCCCCAGTTTGGTGCTGGGTGTGGGATTGTCCCCCTTCCATCAGGGTGGCATGGCCAGGGACAGTCGTGGGATGTCACCTGTCCATGTGTCCCTCCCATGGGTATTGCTTGGATGTTACCCAGATTTGGGTGCTCCAGGCAGCTTAGGTGCCCCAGTTTGGTGCTGGATGTGGGACTGTCCCCTTCCCATCAGCGTGGCACGTCCAGTGACAATCCTGAGATGCCACCTGCCCACGTGTCCCTCCCACGGGCATCCCTCGGTTTTCTCCGGCACCATCCAGGTGCAGAATCCAGGAGGTTCTCCTGCAGCTGTCACAGCGCGTCCCCGTCCCCTCCCGCAGGTGCCATGGAGATCCAGGTGCCGGAGGAGCCCGTGGTGGCCCTGTTTGGCCACGACGCCACCCTGCTGTGCTCCTTCTCTCCCGACGCCAACTTCAGCGTGGCTGAGCTGAGCCTCATCTGGCAGCTGACGGACACCAAGCGCCTGGTGCACGGCTTCTCCGGGGGCCGCGACCGGCTGCAGGACCAGGGCCGCGGCTACGCCAACCGCACGGCGCTCTTCTACGACCAGCTGCCGCGGGGCAACGTGTCCCTGCTGCTGCGCCGCGTGCGCATCGCCGACGAGGGCAGCTTCACCTGCTTCGTGCGCGTGCGCGACTACAGCAGCGCCGCCGTCGCGCTGCAGGTGGCGGGTGAGGAGCACGGGAGGCCGGGGAGTGACGGCTGCGCCGCCCCAAAATGTTCCTGGGGTGGTGTGATCCGTGCCCTGCTGAGGCTCCTGGCTGAGGGGCCTCCTCAGCCAGCTGAGGATGGGTTTAGCAGCTGGAAGAGTTCGTCCCAATCCTGGCTGGGCCAGCTCCCCATCCCGATCCTCACTCTGGCACCCGACTTGTCCCCAAAATGTTCCCTGGGCAGTGTAATCCGTGCCCTGCTGAGGCTCCTGGCTGAGGGGCCTCCTCAGCCAGCTGAGGATGGGTTTAGCAGCTGGAAGAGCTTGTCCCAATCCTGGCTGGCCCAGTTCCCCATCCCAATCCTCACTCTGGTGCCCTCTTATCTCCTGCTGTGCCTCCCCAAAATATTCCTTGGGCAGCGCGATCCACGCCCTGCCTCAATGGAGAGGGGCCACGTGTGCTAGCAGTGGCCCACAGATGAGAATGGATTTAGCAGCTGGAAGAGTCCATCCCAATCCTGGCTGGCCAAGTTCCCCATCCCAATCCTCACTGTGGTCCCCTCTTATCTCCTGCTGTGCCTCCCCAAAATATTCCTTGGGCAGCGCGATCCACGCCCTGCCTCAATGGAGAGGGGCCACGTGTGCTAGCAGTGGCCCACAGATGAGAATGGATTTAGCAGCTGGAAGAGTCCATCCCAATCCTGGCTGGCCAAGTTCCCCATCCCAATCCTCACTGTGGTCCCCTCTTATCTCCTGCTGTGCCTCCCCAAAATATTCCTTGGGCAGCACAATCTGTGCCGTGCCTCGATAGAGAGGGGCCACGTGTGCCAGCAGTGGCCCTCAGCTGAGGATGGCCTTGGCACTGCAAGATCCCAATCCTGGCAGCTGCAAGATCCCAATCCCGGCTGGCCCCGCTCCTGATGCCAGTCCTCTCTCCTGTCCCCCCTGTCCCCACAGCTCCCTACTCCAAGCCCAGCGTGCACCTGGAGCCCAGCAAGGACCTGAAGCCGGGCGACGTGGCCGAGGTGACGTGCCACGCGTCCCGCGGCTACCCCGAGGCCAGCGTGCTGTGGCAGGACAGCCGGGGTGCCAACCTGACTGCCAACGTCACCACGTGGCAGGTGGCCAACGAGGAGGGGCTCTTCGAGGTGCGCAGCGTCCTGCGCGTGCTGGTGGAGCCCAGCGTCACCTACTCGTGCCTGGTGCTGAACGCCGCGCTGCGCCAGCACGGCCACGCCTCTGTCACCATCACGGGTGAGCCGGGGACAGGGAGGTGGCACTGCCACCCACAGCCAGCCAGGAGAGCTGGGGGAGGTGGCACTGCTACCCAAGGCCACCCAGGAGGGCAGGGCGAGGTGACAGTGGCACCCAAAGCCAGCCAGGAGAGCTGGGGGAGGTGGCACTGCCACCCAGAGCCAGCCAGGAGGCATTATTGGAGGTGACTGTGGTGGCACCCAGGATGGCTGGGGGAGGTGACCATGGTGGCACCCAGAAGGGTTGGGGAAGGTGACCTTGGTGGCACCCAGGAGGGGCTGTGGGAGGGGGCAGCGCCACCCAGAGCCAGCCAGGAGGCATTATTGGAGGTGACTGTGGTGGCACCCAGGATGGCTGGGGGAGGTGACACTGCTGACACTGGCACCCAAAGCCACCCAGAAGGGGATGGAGGAGGTGACACTGCCACCCAAAGCCACCCAGGAAGCATTGGGGAAGGTGACCGTGGTGGCACCCAGGAGGGGCTGTGGGAGGTGGCAGCGCCACCCAGAGCCAGCCAGAGGGTGGATGTTGGGAAGGGATTCCCGGCTGGGCTGGCATTCCCAGAGTAGCTGTGGCTGTCCCTGGATCCCTGGCAGTGTCCCAGGTGGGGCTTGGAACAGCCTGGGACAGTGGGAGGTGGCACTGCCCATGGTAGGGGGTGGCAGCAGGTGACCTTCAGGACTTCCATGGAGACATTCCGTGCCCCCAGGAAGCAGTTCCTGGGGCTGGGTTGTGACCCAGCCTGGACGTGGGATCATCCTGGGTCATCCTGGATCACGGTGGGGGTCACCCTCAGTGCTGGAGCACCCTGGATGTGGGATCACCCTGGATGTGGGATCACCCTGGATATGGGGTCACCCTGGATGTGGGATCACCCTGGATGTGGGATCATCCTGGATCATCCTGAGTGCTGGGTCACCCCAGATGTGGGATCACCCCAGATGTAGGATCACCCTGGATATGGGATCACCCTGGCAATGGGATCACCCTGGATATGGGATCACCCCCGATGTGGGATCACCCTGGCTATGGGGTCACCCCTGATGTGGGATCATCCTGGATGTGGGATCATCCTGGATGTGGGATCACCCCAGATGTGGGATCACCCTGGATGTGGGTTTACCCTCAATGTTGCATCATCCTGGGTTTTGGGGCATCCTGGCTGTGGGGTCACCCCAGATGTGGGATCACCCTGGCAATGGGATCACCCTAGCAATGGGATCACCCTGGCAATGGGATCACTCTGGATATGGGATCACCCAGCTGTGGGATCACCCTGGCAATGGGATCACTCTGGATATGGGGTCACCCAGCTGTGGGATCACCCTGGCAATGGGATCACTCTGGATATGGGATCACCCCAGCTGTGGGATCACCCTGGCAATGGGATCACTCTGGATATCGGGTCACCCAGCTGTGGATCACCCTGGCAGTGGGGTCACCCCACCATTCCCGGGTGCTGATCCAGGCCCTTTTCCGTCCCTCCCCGCAAGGCCAGCCCCTGGCATTCCCGGCGGTGGCCCTGTGGGTGACAGTGGCCCTGGCCGTGTGCGTGGTGGCCCTGCTGGGCGTGCTGGCCTTCGTGTGCCACCAGAAGATCCGGGAGAGCTGCCGGGAGGACGAGGAGCGTGCAGGTGAATCCCGGGAAAGCTGGGAGGGGACGGATGGGGGTGGCAGCAGAGGGACCCGTCCGTCCCTCCCCGCAAGGCCAGCCCCTGGCATTCCCGGCGGTGGCCCTGTGGGTGACAGTGGCCCTGGCCGTGTGCGTGGTGGCCCTGCTGGGCGTGCTGGCCTTCGTGTGCCACCAGAAGATCCGGGAGAGCTGCCGGGAGGACGAGGAGCGTGCAGGTGAATCCCGGGAAAGCTGGGAGGGGACAGATGGGGGTGGCACCAGAGGGACACCAGGGAGTGGCACTGCCACGCCTGTCCCCTTTTCCCGTGGCCGTGACATCTCCAGCACCTCCGGGCTCCTTTCCCACATCCCTTTCCCATTTTGGGTCGTATTCCACATTTTTATGGGGTGCTGTTTGCACCACAGGGGGATTTGTTCCCAAAAAACGTCCTGGGATCTGGCACCCTCAGGAATTACCTTTATTCCATGGATTCTGCTCCCAGTTTCCCTCTGGAATTACCTTTTTTCATGGATTTTGCTCCCAGTTTCCCCTGGGAATTAACTTTTTTCTATTTTTTTTTTTTTCCCATGGATTTGGCTCCCACTTTTCCTCAGGAATTATCTTTTTCCATGGATTTGCTCCCAGTTTCCCTCTGGAATTACCTTTTTTCATGGATTTTGCTCCCAGTTTCCCCCGGGAATGAACTTTTTTCTATTTTTTTTTTCCCATGGATTTGGCTCCCACTTTTCCTCAGGAATTATCTTTTTCCATGGATTTGCTCCCAGTTTCCCTCTGGAATTACCTTTTTTTCCATGGATTTTGCTCCCAGTTTCCTCAGGAATTAGCTTTTTCCCATGGTTTTCTTCCATGGATTTGCTCCCAGTTTTCCTTGGGAATTGCCTTTTTACCATGGATTTTTTCCATAGATTTTGCCCCCAGATTCCCTCAGGAATGTCCTTTTTCCATGGATTTTGCTCCCAGTTTCTATTGGGAATTACCTTTTTTCCATGTTTTTTTTTTCCCATGGATTTTGCTCTCACTTTCCCTCAGGAATCACCTTTTTTCCATGGATTTTTTCCATTGTTCTTGCCCCCAGTTTCCTTTGGGAATGACCTTTTTTCCATGGATTTTCCTCCCAGTTTCTCTTGGGAATGACCTTTTTTCCATGGGTTTTTTGCATGAATTTTGCTCCCAGTTTCCCTTGGGAATTGCCTTTTTTCCTTGGGTTGTGATCCCAGTTTCTATTGGGAATTACCTTTTTTCCATGGGATTTTTCCCATGGATTTTGCTCCCTGTTTCTATTGGGAATTACCTTTTTTCCATGGATTTTTCCATGGATTTTGCTCCCAGGAACAGCAGCAGGGGGTGAGCGCCTCCCAGGATGCCAGTGGGTGCTGGAGGGAGGGAAGAGCCTCCAGTTTGGGGTATCCCAGATTTTGGGGGATCCAGGGATCCTCTCCAGGCGGTTTTTAGCTGTGCCAAACCCACGGTGTCCCTCGGAGCTGGGGCTTTTCCCGCTGGGATTTTCAGGAATGTGGCGCCCTGGAAAGGCCAGGATGCTGCAAGGGGCACCCCCAGAATCCCAGGAATGGGGTTCCCACCTCGGGATCCTTGTTTTCCAGGGCCAGAGGAGCGGGATGAGGAGGGGGAGGAGCCCAAGACAGGTGGGTGCCCCGTCCTGGGTCGGGGTGGCGCTCCGGGCGCTCGGCCCCTTCCCTATTCCCGATTTTCTGACAGCCCTGACCCTGGATAAACCTCCCCATTCCCAAATCAAACCTCCCCATCCCTTAATAAACCTCCCCATTCCTCAATAAAATCTCCCAATTCCCAAATAAAACCTCCAAATTCCCCCATAAAGTGACAGAATTCCTTAATCAAACCTCCCAAATCCTTAAGAACCCTCCCCATTCCTTAATAAAATCTTCCAATTCCTGAGTAAAACCTCCCAAGTTCCATAATAAAAGCACCCAATTCCTTAATAAACCTCCCCATTCCCAAATCAAACCTCCCCATTCCTTAATAAACCTCCCCATTCCTTAATAAAACCTCCTCATTTCTTAATAAATCTCCGCGTTCCTTAATAAATCTCCCCATTCCTCAATAGGATCTCCAAATTCCCAAATAAAACCTCCAAATTCCTTAATAAAATGACAGAATTCCTTAATCAAACCTCCCAATTCCTTAATAAACCTCCCAATTCCTTAAGAAAATGACAGAATTCCTTAATAACACCTCCCAGTTCCTTAATAAACCTCCCCATTCCTAATAGAATGACAGAATTCCCAAATAAAACCTTCATATTTCTTTAATAAAATGACAGAATTCCTTAATAAAATCTCCCCATTCCTTAAAAAACCCCCTAATTCTGAATAAAACCTCCTCATTCCTCAATTAAATGACAGAATTCCATAATAAAATCTCCCAATTCCATAATAAAACCTCCAATTCCTTAATAAAATGACAGAATTCCTGAATAAAACCTCCCAGTTCTTTAATAAAATAACAGAATTCTCAAAGAAAGCTTTCCAATTCCTTAATAAAATCTGCCAAGTCCCAAACAGAACCTCCCAATTCCTTAATAAAATGCCAGAATTCCCAGATAAAATCTCCCAATTCCTTAACAAAATGACAGGATTCCTTACTAAAACCTCCCAATTCCCTAATAAAGTAGCAAAATTCCCAAATAAAACCTCCCAATTCAGTGATTTCCCAGCATCCAGCAGCTCCACGATGTTCTGGGGGATTCCCTTTATCCACTGGCACAGGACCAAACCCTTGGAATTCTGCAGGGAAATTGGGAACGGGGTCACTTTTGGGGTTTATCCCCCAAAAATGGGATTTTTGGAGCTGTTTCCTTTGGGAATGGGATGGGATTGACCACGGGATGTTTTTCCCTTTTCCCAGCTCTGCAGCTGCTGGAAAACACGGAGAGCAGAGAGGGTGAGTGGATGTTTCTGGCAAATCCGGGATCATTCCCCTTTTCTCCCTAAAATCCACGTGGGAAACATTTGTCAGGGGGATTTCCCCTTTCCAATTTTCATTTTCCCATGGGTTTTCCATCAGCTTTTCCCAGATTATGGTTTTCCATTTCCCAGTTTTTCCTGGTTTTTCCTGGTTTCTCCCAGCATCCAGCACCTCCTGCATCCCTCATCCCTCCTTTTCCCCACTGCTCTGGGATTGGGAAAAGCCTCCCCACACCCAACCCTGGAAGGAATTTGGGTTTTTTTTTGGAGTTGCTATGGATTTTCTGGGATGATGGGAATTGCTGGGGTTGGAAAAGGATTCAGAGTTTTCCCAGTGTGGAAAAGGATCCGGAGTTTTCTGAGCCTGGAAAAGGATCTGGATTTTCCCAAGCTGCAGCCCCATTAATCCATTAGTGTACTAATGTATCAATTTATCGAGGCATCAATCTATTAATTTATCAATTTATTTATTTATTTATTTATTTACTAGTCCATTAATCCATTACTTCATTAATCAATTGATTCATTAATTCCTTAATAATTGATTTACTAATTCATTAATCTGTTCTTCATTAATTCATTAATCCATTGATTTGTCAGTCCCATCCCTGCAGTTCGATGTTTTCCCTCTCGATTCCCTTTCCCCCGCCCAGGTCGGGAGCAGGAGCAGGAGCAGGAGCAGGAGATCGATTGACGGCAGCCCCGGAGCGCCGGCCCCGCCCGCGGGTCCCCGAGCGAGCGGCGACACCCGGGGAGGTGACACGCCCGGGGAGGTGACATTTCCAAGCCGGTGACACCCCCGGGGCAGCGACAACCCTGGGGCTGCGAAACCCCCGGGAGCAGGAGATCGATTGACGGCAGCCCCGGAGCCCCGGCCCCGCCCGCGGGTCCCCGAGCGAGCGGCGACACCCCCGGGGAGGTGACACGCCATTTCCAAGCCGGTGACACCCCCGGGGCAGCGACAACCCTGGGGCTGGGAAACCCCCGGCTCGGTGACACCCCCGGCTCGGTGACACCTCCAGCCTGGTGACACCTCCAGCCTGGTGACACCCCTGGCTCAGTGACACCCCCGGCTCGGTGACACCCCCGGGGCGCCCCAGCGAGGACGACCCGGAGCTGCCGCCTCCCCCATCCCATTCCCGTTCCCCGCCTCCCGTCCTTCCCGGGAAAGGTGGGGTGAGGATCTGCCCGGTGTCCCCTTGTCCTTCTGCGTGTCCTTGTGTCCATCCCAGGGGGACATTCCCGTTCCCTGCTCTGGTGCTGCTCCGGGCGCCTTTCCCCACCCTTCCTGAGCCCGGAGCCTCGGGAATGGCGGCCGGAGCGCGGGGGGCTCCGGGAGCCCCTTCCCCACGCTCCTTTTCCCGCTCCCTGAGTCCCTCCGGACTCGTCCTGGCCTTAAACGCTGGATCCCGGCGGGGTTTGTCCCACTGGAACGATCCCAGGGCGTTTTTGGGAAGGGGGCACCCGCTGGCCGGGTGAGGTCCTGCCATGGGGACATCTCTGGGGACATCCTGAGCTCGTCATTCCTGTGGGATTGGTGGCTCTGGGCGTGTCCCGGGGTCCCCCCAGCGCCGTTGGGGAGATGGGGACACCCCGAGTGCTGTTGGAGCATCCCTGTCCCGCTCCAGAGCGCGGGAAGTCCCCAGGGGCTCCTTGGGTCGAGTCCTTCTTTAAAATCCGGGATCTGGAGGGTTTCTCGTGCCTTGACAAATAAATTTGGGACCGTGTCGGTCGATCCCTCCCGGCTCCATGTGCTCCATGGGGTTTGGCCAGGAATGGTGTAAGGATTGAGATTCCAGGAGGAAAAGATTCCCTGGGCCGGTCAGAAAATACCCCAGGGATGCCCAAGCTGGCTCCTAAATTAAATCCTGTTGCTGAGATGGGATGGAAATTCCTGGGAGATCCTTCACAATGGGGTGGGAATTCCTGGGAGATCCTTCTCAATGGGGTGGAAATTCCTGAGGGATCCTTACCCATGGGGTGGGAATTCCTGGGGGATCCTTCCTGGGGCCCTTCCTGAATCCCTGTGGGGGATGGTTTTTGGTTGTCCTTCCCCACTCTCGGCATCCCAATGGGAGAACATTCCCAAAATCCAGCCTGCGAGAAGCGTGCTGGCCTCAGGCTGGGATGGATGGATGGATGGATGGATGGATGGATGATGGATGGATGGGTGGATGATGGATGGATGGGTGGATGATGGATGGATGGGTGGATGATGGATGGATGGATGGTGGTCCCAACTCCTCCCCTTGGACTTCTGCATTGCTTTCCCACCCCAAAGCTGCTCGAGAATACAGCTCCTCCCATCTGAATTAACCATCAGGAGCCAAAGTGGCATTTTTGGCTCAGAAAAACCTTGGAAAAGCCTCATGCCAGGAATGTTCCGGGGTGGAAATGTGTCCCTGCAGGATGAGGCGCCAGCGGGAAGGACACGGGAACATAGTCCCGGGAACAGCTGCTGCTCTGACCCCTTTAGATACCTTGGAAAAACGCCCAGGGTGGATTTGGAGCTCCAGATTCCTTTGTTTCCAAGCAGGACCTGATTTCTTTCCCTGAAAAATCAGCATTTGGACGTGGAAAGGAGGGATTAGGGAGCTCAGGCAAAGTGGGACTTTTTTCAGATGGATGCAGAACTCGGGGTCAGGGATATTTCCGCTGGAAAAGTTGAGAATTGAGGGGGGAGGAGATCCCAAGGCAGTCTCCTCGTTCCTGAGGTTTTGGTGATCCCCTCATTGTCCCTCTTGGAGTTGGGAATCATATTCCAGTGGCATCCCAGGGATATCCAGGAGCGAACCTATTTCCATCCTGACTCCCCTCAGCCAGAAAAGTCTGATCCCACTGATTTTCCCTAAACCAAACATGGATAACGCATCCCAGGGAAGCGAAATTCCCCCTCCCTTATCCTGCCACCCCCTCCAGCATTCCCACATCCCTGTGCCATTCCCACCCTCCAGAAGAGCTGGCCAGGCAGAGCTGGCACATCCATGTCCTGGTCAGGATTTCTCTGTGCTGGATGAATTATTGAGCTCCTTCTATCCTTTCAAAAAAAAAAAAAAAATTAAATTCCCTGAGCCTGGAAAACTGTTGGGATATCGGGATACCGGGATATCGGGATACTGTGATATTGGGATATTTGTTGCCACCTTCTCACTCAGCGTTTATGAGGAGTACGGATTTATTGAAATATATATTTATATTTATATATAGATCTTTTCCAGCCCCTTTCCCAGGGATTTTCCCCCTCCCCCAAACCCTTTCCAAACCCAGATCTGGGCTCAGTTTTTGTTGGGAATTCTCTGCCTGGCCGGGACGTATGGCAGCAACGTCTGCGTGCTCTTATCGGCCACGGTCTGGGTGCTGCTGTTCCTCGTGGCCCTGTGGATCGGGATCACGCCCGGGTTCCTCGGGAACTGCTCCCGAGGCCCCTTCCTGGCAGGATCATCGGGAATGTCGGTGCCATCATCGGCATCGCCGTCATCGTCGCAGCACAGGGCGTGGTAGAGCACCTTGTCGCTGAAGCGGACGCGCTCCCGCGTCCCCGCCGGACGCTGCGCCGGGATTTTGGGAACGGTGGCGCTCCCAAAACATTCCTCACTGGAGGAATCCGGGGTCCCCCCGCCCCCGCGGGGGCCGTTGGCCACGGGGACCCCGCCGTTCATCAGCCGGGCCGGCGGCGGCCGCGGAGGCTCTGGGCAGTCGCCGGGGTCCGAGGGCGTGGAGGTGTCCAGGAAGGAGCAGAATTCCCAGCTGTCCGAGAGGACGTCGGAGGCGGCGAAGTCCAGCGGGCCCAGCTCAAGGCTGGCCCCGCCCCGGTCGCTGCTGGACGTGCTGCTGGCCGTGGCCGGAGTCCAAGCGTCCGGCTCCAGGTCCAGAGCGAAGTCCGACGTCAGGCGGTCGATCTGGGACACGACCTGTGGAGAGAGAGATGGACACGGGGATGGATGGATGGATGGATGGATGGATGGATGGATGGATGGATGGATGATGGATGACAGATGGATGGATGGATGGATGGATGGATGGATGGATGGATGATGGATGGATGGATGGATGATGGATGATGGATCAATGGATGGATGGATGGATGGATGATGGATGGATGTTTGAATGATGGATGGATGGATGGATGGATGGATGGATGGATGATGGATGGATGGATGGATGGATGGACGATGGATGGATGGTTGGATGATGGATGATGGATGGATGATGAATGGATGGATGATGGATGATGCATGGATGGATGAATGGATGGATGGATGATGGATGGATGGATGATGGATGGATGGATGGATGGATGATGGATGGATGTTGGATGATGAATGATGGATGGATGATGAATGGATGATGGATGGATGGATGATGGAGGGATGGATGGATGGATGATGGAGGGATGGATGGATGGATGATGGAGGGATGGATGGATGGATGATGGAGGGATGGATGGATGGATGATGGAGGGATGGATGGATGGATGATGGAGGGATGGATGGATGATGGATGGTTCCAACTCCTCCCCATTGGACTTCTGTGTTGTTTTCCCACCCCAAAACTTCCAGGGAAAGTGGGATCTCTCCATCCCTCAAGCTTTGGCTTTGAAGCTTGTTGGGAATATCCCCGGGTAAGCCTGGAAATCAGGAAAACTCCTTTTCCCTTTCCAGATCCCTTTTCCTTTTATTTTTTCTTCTTTTTAGGAGAAGAAAGAGCTAAACTTGAGAAAGAGAGTAAAAAAAGGGATTTTCTGATCCCTTCATTTTTGGGGCAATTCAAAATGGGGAAGAAGGCTTTGAGTTTTGGGAATACCCCATTACCAAATGGTTCTGCTGGAATGGGATCCCCTCTGTTCCCAACGGGAATTTCACTGCTCGGTCAGGGCCAGCATGTCCCTGCCACATGAGGTCCCTTCCCAGCCTCACTGAAGGGACTGGAATCGAGCAGATACAGCAGGAAGTGCATCCTAATCCCATTCCCAATCCCTGCTCCATTCCAGGATTGGTGCCACTCATGGCTGTCCTCATCCCAATCCTGTCCCCATCCCAATCCTGTCCCCATCCTGATCCTGTCCCCATCCCGGGTGTCACTTGTGTCTGTCCCCATCCTAATCCCAAATCCATCCCAATCCCCTGCCCATCCCAGGATTGGTACAACTCATTCCTGTCCCCATCCCAGTCCTGTCCCCACCCCAATCCTTTCCCTATCCCAGTCCTGTCCCCATGCCGGGATTGGTGCCACTCATGGCTGTCCCAATCCAAATCTCATTAGCAGCCCAATCTTTTCCCCATCCCAATCCTGTTCCCTTCCCTATCCCACCCCATCCCAGGATTGGTGTCACTCGTGCCTGTCCCCAATCCAAAACCAATCCTAATCCCGATGCCGTCCCCATCCTGGGGTTGGTGTTAATTGTGGCTGGTCCCATCCCAATCCTGTCCTCTGGGACTGATGCCACTCACAGCTATCCCCATCCCAATCTCAATCCCGTCCCCATCCCGGGATTGGTGTCACTTGTGGCTGTTCCCATCGCAGGATTAGTGTCACTCCTGGCTATTTTTAGGATCATTCCCTATTTTAAACCGCAGGTTAAATCCCCCGGTGACACTCAGCTCCCGCGGGGGATTAACACGGAAAGAAGGATTTGGGATTTGCTCCCCCCCTTTTCCTCCCTTGCTGAGGCTGGCGGAGCTTTTCCAGCTTGGAGGGGGAAAAATCCCCCCAATTTCTCAGGAATATCCCCAGGGATTCACCCCAAATTTCCTCCCCTGTTTATAGGGGGAAAATCCCCCCAGTTCCCTGGGAACATCCCCAGGGATTCATCCCAAACCTGATTTCCTGCTTGTAGGAGAAAAATTCCCAGGAAACTGGGAAGGATTCCACCCACAAGCAGGGGAGGAGGTTTGGGATGAGGGAATTTGGGGGGAATTGTCCCCTCCAAGCACATGAAGGTGTTCGGGATGAATCCCTGGGGATATTCCCAGGGAATTGTGGGGGATTTTTCCCCTTATAAAGAGGAGAGGAGGTTTGGTATGAATCCCTGGGGATGTTCCCAAGGAATTGGGGGGAATTCCCAGGAGCTTCCTAATAAAATCCCAGCTAGAATGTTCCCACCCAGCTCAGCAGATGTGGGACAGCTGGAGCCCTATCCTTGTTTTATGGAATTTTGGGGATTTTGGCTGCAAGCCAAGCCAGAAGTTCCTACTGGGGATTGGGATTGGTTGCTCCTTATCCTGGATTTTGGGCTGGGATCAGAGGGGTGGGATCTGGTGGGATCTGATGGGATCAGAGGGTTAAGATATTGGGATCAAAGGGATGGGATCTGGTGGGATCCAAGGGTTGGGATGTCAGGATCCAAAGGGTTGGGATCTGATGGGATTCTAGGGAAGGGATCTGATAGGATCAATGATTTGAGATCCAATGGATCAAAGGATGGGATTGGATGGGATCAAGGGCTTGAGATCCAATGAGATCAAACAACGGGATTTGGTGGGACCCAAGGGATGGGATCCAATGGGATCAAAGGATAGGATCTGATGGGATCCAAGGGCTGGGATCCAATGGGATCAAGGGTTTGAAATCCAATGGGATCAAAGGATAGGATCTGATGGGGTCGAGGCCTTAAGATCCAGTGGATCAAAGGATGGGATCTGATGGCCCCTCCATCCCCACAGGGCTTTGGGAAGAGGATTGGGAAGTGGATCCAAGCCCGGGATGGAGAGATCCAGGCCTGAATCCCACCAAAACTGCTCCCAAAATCCCACAAACCCAGCTCCCAAAATTCTCTAAAAGCCAGCTCCTAAATAATTCCCAAACTTCTCCCAAAGCTGTTATTTTTGGCATAACAATCCCTGGACCTTCCTGAGTGTTCCCAGTTAATCCCCTATTGATCCCAGCATTATTAGGGGATTTATTCCCATCGGGGATCACCAGCAGGATTTTTCCAGGAAAAAGGCTGGGAAGGAAACCTATTGATCCCATTCCAGAAATTCCAGAAAGGATGGACCCTTCCCATGGGAATTTTTGGAATTTTGAATGGGATTTTTCCACCCAAGGATCATTGCTTTCCCCAGCCCAGAACGCCCGGGAATGATTCCGGACTCAAAGGAATGGGAAGGAAGGAGAGAGACCGGGAAAACCAGGATGTCACAAGTCCAGGACACTTTGGTGGCCCTGAGGGGACCCCAATCCATGATGCCACCTTGGCTCGGAGTCGCAAGCCAGGGACGTTCCCAAATCCTCCATGGGGACACCCCAGTGTCACAATTCCAGGAGTTTTTGGTGGCCCTGAGCAGAGATGGACACCGGGATGGATATTCCAGAGCCTCCATGGTGGCTCCATGGGGACACCTCAATGCCACAAGTCCAGGACACTTTGGTGGCCCTTAGGGGACCTCAATCCATGATCCCACCTCGGCTTGGAGCCACCAGCCAGGGACTCCCAAATTTCCTCCTCTTTTTTGGAAATCCACCTCAGGGACACCCAAGTTTTTGGAAAATTTCCTCTCTTTTGGAAATCCACCTAGGGACACCCGAATTTCTTCCCTTTTTTGGAAATCCAGCCCAGGGACTCCCAGATTTTCTCCTTTTTTTGAAAATCCACCTCAGGGACCCCCAAATTTCCTCCTTTTTTTTAAAATCCACCTCAGGGACCCCCAAATATCCTCCTCTCTTTTGGAAATACAGCCCAGGGACACCCGAATTTCCTCTTCTCTTTTAGGAATCCACCTTAGGAACTCCTGAATTTCCCCCTTTTTTCGCAAATCCACCTCAGGGAAGTCTCCCCCCCCAGCGCTGCCAAATCCCGAGCCGGGAAGGGACAAACCCGGGCCAACCCCTTCCCTTTCCGTGCTCAGCGTTATCCCGGGATTTCCCTACCTCGCGGAGCTCCTTGGCCACCTCCTTGAGCTCCCGCAGGATGCCCTCGAGCTGCCCGATCACCATCCTCATGCGGCCGCGGATGCGCTCCCGCTCTCCTTCTCCCTCGCTACGGCCGCTGCCGGTGCCGGTGCCGGTGGCGCTGCCGGTGCTGCCGGTGCCGCTGGCGGGCCGCTCCGTGCGCTGCGCATCCCGGCGGCTCCGCGAGTCCATCGTTCCCTAGGCGGCCGGGCCGGTGTCCATGCCGCTGCTCCCCGCCCGGCCCGGCCCGGGCAGCTCTCACCATCTTAGCGCCGCCGCTCACGGCTGCCCGCGGGAGCGGCGCGCACCATGCGGGGACACTCCGCCGGTGGCCCTGCGGTGACACCGCTGGTGGTGGCAGCGGGAGGAGGAGGAGGAGGAGGAGGAGAGGATGAGGTTTGCCGGGAAGCGGAATTCCAGCGGGAAAGGGAGGCGCGGTGTCGCCGAGGAGGGGTGGCGGGTCCGGCGTTGGCGGCAGGGGTGTCCGGCTGTCCTCCTGCGGGGACAGAGGGACAACGGACGGGGAGATCCTTGGGAAGGGCTCTGGCCGCGCCTCTTCCCCCCAAATTGTGGGGGGCAAGGATGGGGCCTGGGAATGTCGCTGGGAATGTCACCCCCTGTGGCCTCCATGAGCCCACCCCAGGCTGAGCCTGGGCGCGGTGGGAGCTCCTGGGGATGGACACCCAGAGGGACATGGGGACACCCAGGGGGACACACACAGGGACCTGGGGACACACACAGGGACGGGAGGACACACACAGGGACAGAGGGACACCCAGGGGGACAGAGGGACACACACAGGGACATGGGGACACACACAGGGACGGGAAGACACACACAGGGACAGAGGGACACCCAGGGGGACAAACGGACACACACAGGGACAGGGGACACACACAGGAACACGGGACACACAAAGGGACAGAGGGACACCCAGGGGGACAGAGGGATGCAGACAGGGACAGGGGGACACCCAGAGGGACAGACACGAGGACAGAGGGACACCGACAGGGACACACACAGACAGAGGGACACGGACAGGACACCCCGGGGACACGGGGACTCTGCACTCACCGGCGCGCTCCGGCCGCTCCCGGGCTCCGCTCCGAGCTCTTCCCGCTCCTGTTTTCCCCTGGCTCCTTCCCTCGCTTCCTCCCCCTCCTCCTCCTCCTCCTCCTCGCCGCCGGCTCCCGCCTCCCTCAGGGCTTTTCCACGGGGGCCGGGGCCGCTCTGCTCCGCTCGCTGTCGCGGGGGGTACACGTTACCGGCGGGGACACGTTACCGGCGGGGACAGCCCGGCGGGGACAGCCCGGCGGGGACACCCAGCGGGGGGTGGCAGCGGCCCCAGGGCCCCTCCCGGAGCTCTTCCCGCCGCCATCCTCCCTCCGGATCCCGGCCCCGCCCCGGCCGCGGCGGGAGGGTGGAACGCGCCGTGCCCTTTCCCTCGCCGGTACCGGCATCCTCCATTCCCGGTGCCGCCATCCCCCAGCCCCGGTACCGCCATACCTCAGTCCCGGTACCGACATCCCCCGTCCCCGGTACCGGCATCCCCCATCCCCGGCACCGCCATCCCTCAGTGCAGGCACCGACATCCCCCGTCCCCGGTACCGACATCCCCTGTCCCCGGTACCGGCATCCCTCAGTCCCGGTACCGCCATCTCCCATCCCCGGTACCGCCATCCCCCGTCCCTGGTACCGGCATCTCCCGTTCCCGGTACAGGCATCCCCTAGCCCCTGTTCCCGTGTCCTCCGGGGCTCCGGGGATGGCGGGTGCCGGTATCCGCAGCTGCCAGCCCCGCACTCCGAATCCTCCCTCCCCGGTTCCCGAATCCTCCAGCCCTGAATTCTCCATCCCCTCTTCCCGGATTCCCCCTTCCCGCTGCCCGCATCCTCCAGTCCCGGTCCCCGCATCCTCCTGCGTCTGTCCCCGCCGCTTTCATCCTCCATCCCCGGAGCCTTCATTCCCTATTCCTGAATCCTCTATCCCCGGTTCCTCCATCCCCTATTCCTGAATCCTCCATCCTCGGCTCCTCCATGCCCGGTTCCTCCATCCCCGATTCCGCTCCCTGCATCCTCCATCCCCTCCGCTCTCATCCTCTATCCCCGGTTCCCTCATCCTCCATCCCCGGTTCCCTCGTCCTCCATCCCCGGCTCCCTCATCCTCCATCCCCGGTTCCCGCATCCCCATTCCCCTCTCCCCGGTTCCTCTCTCCGGCACCCCCGGGACGCACCGGCGGCGCTGGGAGCTCGGCAGGGCCGGGCTGTCCCCGTGCTCGGGGCGGGCGGAGCCTCCCCCGGTGTCCCCATCCCCGCTCCCGCTCCCTCGGGACGCACCGCAGCCTCCCCCCGGTCCCGCACGCCCGGACCCCCCGTGCCCGCTCCCGGTGCCCCCCGGACGCACCGGCGGCGCTGCGGGCTCAGGGCCGGGC